>NC_064835.1:69715606-69968106 GCF_024166365.1 Elephas maximus indicus | reverse complement strand
AAAGAGTGAAATATTGTAAATGCTATTATACTGTTATCCATATTACGTTGTTTCTTATAGATTTTTTAAAAAAAAATGTGAAATTTTTCCACACTATGTGTGTTGTTTCCATAGCTCTTCACTTCCTCCAGAAGCCTCCTTACATTAAAAAGCCTTACAGTTATCCTGCAAGGGACAGGACGGTCTGATTTGCAGGATTTTTAGAGCATTAAAATAACTATCAGGCAGAAGAGTCTTTTCTTCTCGCCTAGGATTTCAGCCATGCGAGCTCTCTCTCTTTCTCTCTCTCTTTTCCTCTCTCTCCCTCTCTCTAGCCTGGGGCTTGAATTTGCATGTCTAATTCATTTACTCACCATATTTGAATTGGCCTGAACAGATGTAAATCGGGAAGGATGGGAAAAACTGCAGTCATCAACAATGATTAATCAGCTGTTGCAGGCAGTGTCTTAAGGAGACTGGTAGGAGGAGGCATGGAAACCCAAAGGCCGTGTGTTTAGAAGCCTAATTGTCACATCAAGCATCATCGTCCCCATGCAACAACCACCATCTTAGACATCACTTCCTGTTTTATGCAGCTCAAAAACATAGACTGAAGATTTATTTTTAATATGTTGACTTTATTTCTGAGCAAAGCATCGGTCATGTGTGTATTTTTCCATAGTCCTACCTTGGAGCATTTATGTAGACATTGTAAATAAATTTTGTGCAAAAAGGACTGGAAAAATGAACTGTATTATTGCAATTTTTTTTTTTTTTTTGTAAAAGTAGCAGTTTGGTATGAGTTGGCATGCATACAAGATTTGCTAAGTGGGATAAGCTAATGATACTTTTTGTTGTGGATAAACAAATGCTTGTTGATAGCCTTTTTCTATCAAGAAACCAAGGAGCTAATTATTAATAACAACAATCATTGCACACTGAGTCTTAGCGTTTCTGACGGAAACAGTTTGGATTGTATAATAATGCCAATCCCAGTTGTAGTCGTTTGAGTGCAGTCATGAAATCTGAATCTAAAATAAAAACAAGATTATTTTTGTCATGCTGACTCCACTGCTTGAAAAATTTGTTTACTGCCCCCCCAAATTTTTAATGATCAACGCAGTAAATGTAAAAATTAATTTTAGCTCTCCAAGACACATATATTTGAAAATTTTAACCACAAATGATTTAATAATAATCACTGATTTCTTTAAATGGACTTAATGAACCCTTCATATCAACACATTGAAGGCCTAAGGGCACTAAGCTAACTGTAGACTCCTGACATCCAACAGAATTTCTCATCTAATACCAGTGAAGTTATTCTCACACACAGATGAAGCTAAGTACAGACCTAAGTCTTTTACTGAGGACATTACCTAGGATGAGCAGTATATGTTTATTAGGAAATTAACTATGTGAATTGAAGAGGCCAGACTTCAAAATCTAATTCTTATAAATATGCTCTATGTTCTCATTGGATAAAAACTGGTTATTAACCAATTTTCCTGAACAGCTGTACAGAATTTCTGCATGGCAACCAGCTAAATGGTACACAATGACATGTTTAAGCTGGAATAGCTTCTAATTTTATTTAAATAAAATTGCTGCTATAAAAAGTGCTTCGAGAAGCTAAGGAAAATATACAAATATTTTAATTAAGGCAAATTTGTTTAAAACAAAAAAACAAAAAGGAAGCCTTTTAGCAGTGATTGCTATGTAAACAAAGGATGGGTCGAAGAAAGCGCCTTCAACTCGAGTCTGACATTCAGGCCCGCGGCACCCTATAACCCGCCCTGAACAATTCTATTTTCTATTTGAAAAGAGAAACCAGCTGTTGGTTGGGTTTACTAGGTGACGTGTGATTGACTGACTCACCTGCTGGAGCAGCCATGCACACTCTCACCTTTTGTTTATGAGGCCTGGTTTCTAAACACGTGGTTGTGGAGCCAGAGAATGAAGCTCAACTTTGTGCAGCCTTCTGGGTGAGAGCCCTCCCACCCCCACCTCCACCCCCACCTCCACCCCCACCTCCACCCCCACCTCCACCCCCTACACCGGGTTGTTTAAATCGCCCATTTTGACCCAGCGGCAATTCTTCCTCTACATAAATAGTCCATATTAGTGAAACCATTCTCTTTGGATAGGTGGTTACTAGCAGTTAACAACCATTTATTTACTTTTAAAATTAATAATAAACTTTATAAACCAACCATCCGTCTGCCCCTCCTCCCCTAGTACTTGGCAGGGGGAGTTGGTTTTTTTCAGTCTTTCTTCTGGTGGTGGCTCAAGCAGGGTGGGGGAGGGAAGGAAAGGGGCGGAGGAAGGAGAGAGAGAGAGAGAGAAAGGGCGAGCCAGACTGGCTAAGGGAAGGCGAAAAGGTACCAGGGAAGAGAAGTTGGGGACTGTGGGAAATACAAGAATCAAGATAGTTAATATTCAGTCAGTTCTAAAAATAAAACAAAGTGTCTTCTTTCTTTGTGTACCCCTCTGTTTTCGCCTTTTTGTCAGAGTCTTGCTCTTGGCCTGCCCTTTCTGGGTCCCCCCACACCCTTTATGCTATCTTAGCTTTTCCTCTTGGAAATTTCAGAGCCAGCTCTGAGGTTATTGAGGACACTTAACCGAGAGAGAGAGAGAGAAATAAGAGAGAAGCTGAGAATGTTTTTGTTTCCTAAAAGGCAAAAACAAAACGCCCCCCTCCAAACGAGGGCACACAATTGTACCTGCTTTTTATTTTTATGGGGGGGGGGAACGCTGCCACAATGAGGCAACGTTTTTTTTTTTAGCATGATCTAATTTTATTTTCAAATTAAAAAAAATGTTTTACCCGATCATATTTAATCAGCTGTAATTATAACACATTCAAAATGAATAATATGCCTTGACAGTATTTTTATTGTTATTGTTCATTGCATGATGTTCGACTGCTTCAGAAGCACAGGAAAGAGAAGTAAACGCGCTACAAATGGGGAATTACCCTCGTTTAGCATTAAAATTCATTTAGATAAAATTGCCACAAACATTTAAATGGGAAGATTAGTTCCCCCTCACGCCTTATTGCACTCGCTCAATGGTTCCGTTAAGAACATTTTACACGTTGGAAATTCCGTCTTCTCAGACGGCTTGCTGTTTCCTAGTTACCCACATTCAAAGCAAAAGCTGCAGCAAAGGCAGCCGCAACAGCAGCAGCGGCAAGGCGGGGGGAAAAAGTTCTGGCAACTGGTGTGCAATTCAGCCGCTGCTAGCCCTAGCCGCTCCGCTCCTCCGCCCACTGCAGGCTGCCCCCCACCCAGCACCCTTTCTCCACCCCTCCCCCTCCCCACTATGTAATTGGCAGAGGGAGCAAGTGGTTTAGCTGCACAGTGTTTATATGTAATGTTAAAATACAGTGCAATCGTAAAAAAAAAAAAAAAAAAAAAAAAAAAAAGCCAGTCTGTCACTCTCTGGGGCTCCCTTTGCCCCTTCTGTTAGGCATTGATGGGTTTAGTTGAATGCACTGAGTTTTTCACATCCCCGACCCTGAGCCCACGAGGCACGTGTTTCTGGCTTTCTTTCCTGCCAGGGCATTTCCAGGAAACTCACCCCTGCTTCTTGTATCAGAAACGTGTGAATATGAGTTTGAAAAGTCCAGGCAACATCGTCTAGTTTCTCCCTCCCCTGTTCTCGCCTCTCCCCGAGTCTCCAGCTTTCCCTCCCGCCCTCCGGCTCTCTTCCCCCCATCTCCCCTCCCCTCGCAGAGCTCCAGGAAAAGAGGAATGTCGGCTTCGACTGCCATCTTTTGGGGATTTGGAAAAACGACTCGGTAGGAAACAGAGGGAGGCGGAGGCGCGGGGGGTGGGGGGAAACCCCCTTATTATCCTGCGTCGGAACTGGCTCCCTTAATCTGATGCTTAAATATTTGATGTGGAAAAATTACCCATAAAATTAGTTACTAACAATTTCAAATTGAAATCACTTATCGAATTATAAACGCATTAAAGCTGTATGGATGGTATTAGGAGTTGCTGGGGAGGCAGCGGGTGTCTCCTTGCAACGAGCCGGGCCGGCGAGTTTGGCCCCGGGGAGCGCGCGCCCCCAGCGGAGCCCGGGGGGCGGCAGGGAGGGCGGCGCAGCGGCCAGGGCGCGGGGGTCTGGGCCGGGGGGACCGAGCGGGCGGCCGGGCCCGGGCCAGGGCTCCGGCTGTCTGGGCTCGAGGGGGGGGGGGGGGAGGAGGAGGGTCAGAAGCGGCGGTCCGGGGCTCCGACCCCCGGGCGGAGGCGCCTGTCTGCCAGGAAACTTCACAGTGGAGTGGAAAGATTCCGAAAAAACCTCAGCACGTCTCCCCCTCCCCCAGCCCGCGGCTTCTCGGCGAGGCGCAGACTTTGCGCTCGGGTTCCCTGGCTGTGTGCTGCGCCCCCCAAGCTTGCGGGCTGCCAGGCTAGGGGAAATACCCGTGGCCTCGGGCAGGACCGGGCTCCGTGCCCCAAGAGGAGATCCCCCGGGACGCGGCGGTGGTTGAGCGGAGCTCGGGCCCAGAAGCCGCTACCCCTGAGTCCCGCTGTGCGCCGGCTCCGAGTCTGGGCCCAGTACGTAGGGCAGGCAGGCTCCCTGCCAACAGCCCCAGCGCCTTGGAGGCGGCTCCGGCACCTTGGTTAACCTTCTACCTTCCCTCACCCCAATCCTGAAAGTCAGGTCTAAGGGGCTACCGACTTCCTCTCTGGGGACCGGGCCACCCCAGGTCAGAGCAGAAGATTGTAGAGAGGCCCCTCCTGGAGGGCTGGAGGTCCCTTTCCCTCAGTACCGCCCGGGTGCTTTGTGGTAGACTGGAAAAGGACTCCGTCACTTCGGGGTCGCGGTCTCGCAAGCCCCGGGGCAGCTCCAGGAGCGCGACCCTGAGCGCGCAGGGCGGGGGCGGGGGGCACTTGGCACCAGGGCAGCGCCCACCAGGTGGGCCTCGAGTGCCGTGCTCGGGAGCCACAGGGGGTGAGTCGAGGGCAGCACCCCGATGCTATAGGCAGGAGCTCCTCGGGATCAATTTAAAGCCTGTGCAAACTTTCCCCTGCCTTCTAGATCCCGGCAGGCCTCGGCCCATGGGATGGCAGCAGAAACAGGACTTGCAGATGCAGAGCTCCCGGTTAGGCGCCGGGTGGAGCGGCATGGATGGGGTAGCAGGGCGCTCTGCCTGGCCGGGCATCTCTCCTTGTCTCGCTCCCCTCGCTGGTGCCGCCTCGTACCTACTGTCCGTGAGGTCGCCTGCAGCACTGCCGTGCTGGCAATCCTAGGTCCCGGAAAAGAGTAGGGAGGGGGAGAATGGGAATGGTGGAGGGCCAGGGGTCTTAAGGGGCGCGCTGATGGAGGGGGAGGAGGGAGATTTCCCCCTCTGCTGGACTTGCCCGCCAACGCGTCTTTAACATTCTCGCCCAAGTCGGAGCTGAAAGGAAAAACCAACAACATATTGAGCAATCAGTTCGTCAACGTTTAAGCTTTAGGTCTTTTCCTTGAAAACGGGTACCCCAGGGGTCTCGGGGGGGGGCATTTTTAGGACCTTGGTTCTGGCTGTCGCGCCGCGGGGTCCCCCTCCGCACGCTGCGTCCTGCCCGCCTGGAGCGCTCAGCCCACTGCGGGGAAACCGGGGCGCTGAAGCCCCGGAGAAAAGGGATTTAGTTTTAAGCCAGTCTCCCATCGATCGGGTCGGTAATTCCTACCCCTGCCCATTTGCAGACACACTCACCTCTCCCCTAAAGCATTAAGTTCATTACGCGAGCAATGATCTTAATCTCCAGGCGGAAAACCAGTCCCGGGACCTCGCAGACTGGGGAAGCAGTGAATAAAGTCACCTGCTAAGTGTAGCGGCCCCGCATGCTGCTCGGGGAGGGAGCCTTGGGTGGCGGGGCGCTTGGCGCTGGGGTCCTTCGCTCTGCGCGCAGACACGCCCTGCAAGGGTCAAGAACCCCAGTTCTGCTTTCTGAGGGTTGGAGACCTCCGCACAGAGTGGCATTGCTCTGGCTCGCTCGCTTTCCTCCTCCCCTCCCTTCTTCCTTTCTTCTTAGGCTCTCCCTCGCACCATCGCGCTCACTTCCTCCTCCCTTCCCCAAAAGTGGCCAGTTCCCCCTCTCCGCCGACTGTCCACAGGCTCTCCCACCTCCCCCTCTGCTCCGCTGGCCTGCGCTGCAGCCCTGGTAACCCATCTCCAGTTCGCGCCCGCCTTCCTCTCCCACTTTCCTGAACCTGGGTGGGTGGGGATACCTCAGCGAGGCCCTCTGGAAACCACGCACTGAAGACGCCTTGGGGTTTTAAAGAACCGGATCCCTCGATTTAGGGGAGATCTCTACACCCATTGATAACTCCCATCTCAAAGAAACTCAGCAAAGCGGCAAATACCCCTCGCAGCCGCCTGCCCCACTCCCCCTCCCTTGGCACGGAGCAGCGTCTGGCATCACCGGGAGATGGAGGCGAGCCACGCGCCCCGGTCCCCTTACTGGCCAACCCGCCAGGCGCCAGCTTGTTCTGGAGACTCAGTTGTCACTGGGCAATCGTGAAAGGGGGGAAAACACAACGCAGTGGCTGTGTAAATCCAAGTTCCCGACCCCCGTCCCTTCCCCCCATCTGATTTCCAAGACGCGCATTTTCAGGTAGTCCTAAACTGTGAACAGCGAGCTTTGTGTGTTATCTAGCGGGGGTGGGGCTGGGAGGGGAGGAGACTCCCTCTGCCCGCTCGGGTCTTTAATGTCTGAAATAACGAAATGCCTGTGTGGCAGCTGCTGCTAGAACCCAAACTAACTCTTTGGAAGACGGAAAAGAGTGAAAGGCACAGAAAGACTGTTCATCCCCCCCTCCTTTGGTGCCGTTTGGGATGTCATCTGTTTCCTTGGCGACTGTGTTCAGCCCCCGGAGCCCCTGGGCTCCTGGATTGTTAGGGGGGAAAAAGGCTGCTATTTCTGCACCGTCATTTATCACTGTCACCGCATAGTGATTCCCCTTGCAGCCTCTTATTGATGTTTGTAATTGCATTATCTCATAAAGGAGGATGATCAATGAAACCCAGCCGTGCATTCTGGGGTCAGAGGAAGCCAAAGTCCTGTTTGTCCCCTTTAATACAACAAGTACTCATTATCTTCAGGTCTGCATTCAAAAAATGATCTGATCTGGGGCTGACCCCGTCGGACACCCCAACACTTTCTAAAACGTGGTTTGTGTAACCTTTTGCTTAAATGCTAAATCAAGTACCTGTCTTGCATTTCAACGAAACAAGATGCTAAAACTAAACGAGGGAAGCATGTCTTCTTTTTTTTCTTCTTTTCCTGGAGGAGGGCGGTAGTCTGAAGACGCACGCGATTCTGCATTGTAACTGCTTAGCTGTATATTGTAGAAAAAGCAACCTTCATCAACCAGGGACCCAAGTTATCTCCCGAACGAAAGAAATTGGGGTGAGGGGGAAGAGAACAAAAGGTATCTGGGAGCATTTAACAAGGTCGGTACTAACTGATCAGAATAAAACCACGTCCGGTTTAATTAATAAGAGCTATAAACTGAAAATAATTCCCCGGGTTCTGCCCTTGCTTCTCCTTTTTTTTTTTTTTTTTTTTTTTACAGAATCCTATCTCTTCGGTTTAGATAAATGACTTTGGTGCCTGTTCGATTCTCAGAACAACAATAACTAAATCAGTTGCACACTCTGTATCCAAAACCGTCGACAAACTCCAGCAAATAAAAAGAAGTTCATTTGTCTATTAAGGCAAGTATTTAGTTGAGCAAAATGTCCTAGTAGCATTGAATGGAGCTCATGTAATCCCATGAAAATCCAGTCATCTTGTTGCACTGAAGTAAATGAAAAAACACAAAGGAGGAAAGGTCCAAGTGTAATTTTAAGCTAAATGCATTATTGGACTGTCACAGTAAAAATGTGATTGTTTGGCTGAGGTGAAAGGGTGCATATCAGCATAGCTCACGTTTAAGTAAAAGGTTTTGGAAAGGAAACATGTATTCCAGGTTTGATTACCATTTTAATTTGTGGAAGGGGGAGAAAGGGAGACCATTCTGATCCATTATTTTGAGTAAATTAGGAAGAATAACCCCTTCAAAGACAGAATTAAGCAATCTTATATTAAAATATTGCAAGTCTGTATTAGCAAGGAAAAGTTTTCAGTCTTCTGAAGATAAATTCCTTCTTCTTCCTATCTTAAAAAGACCAAAAAAAAAAAAAAAAAAAAGAGAGAGAGAGAGAAAAGATTAAATCCAGGTGCTTTATTTTAAAGGTTCAATAGCAATAATTTTTAAATTAACAGTATAAATTAATTTTAAATAAAAAGATATTAATGAGTAGCCTTCATCATAGTTCAGAAAATGAGTAGTTAAATAAGGCTATGCTCTGACAATTTGACACCTTGACATAAAACCTTAAATCTAACGTTAACAAAACAAAGGACTAAAATATTCCCGTTTGGAAAAAGAACCTCAATGATAAAAGCTAAACAAAAAGTTTATCAGTATTGGACTGTCAGTTAATTTTTCTCTAGAAGGCAGATTCTTTTAAAAGTACAATTTTCCAGAAATTTTCTGTCAAGTCACTTTGAAATAATATATGTTTTGTGTTATTTAAGTATTCTGACACTTTCGTTTTTTTGAAAACGCTCCCACTGAAATGGATATGCAGCCACGCATATATTTAATATAAATGGTATCTTGTCGTTAACATACAATATTAAAGGGAAAATAAGACTTTGGGTTTTGTCAGTTGAGGTAGAATTTTTTAGCATCATACTCTGATTTTCCAAGCCCAGAAATGAAGCGCCTTGGTTTTAACCAATCAACGCAAGTCTTTCTCTTATTTGGTTGGGGACCTGGCATTCTGTACGTTTTCTATTTTTAATATTTAGTGTTATAGCCCACGGTTTAAATAATGAAAAATTAGTCTCGTTTCAGAAATTATTTATTTATGGAACGAACATGATTAAAACATAAACACACACACAAACTGCAGCTGCAACAGGGAAAAAAAACTTGATTTACGGTTATTAAATCTTTGATCGCCATGTTAATGTTTCTTTTTCTACCTTGCATTTGCATTTTAATCTATCGAATCTTTACAATTTTGCTGCCTCCGATTTCAATGATTGATTACAGATCTGAAATAAGAAAAACCAAGCCTAGCTTTTCTTTCCCTTTCTTTTCTTCTTCTTCTCCGCCCCCCCCCCCTTCCCCCGGGTAGATTTCTGAAACTTTCTCTCAATGCTAATGCAGACAGGACAAATTAATTCTGCTCTTTTAAATGTCAAAGATGTAAATAAAAAATGTTTTCGGTCCCAAACGTGAATATTTTCCCAGCCGCTTGTTTTCAAGTCGTAAAAAGATCATCCCAGCAAAACGCAATTAACAGGGAAACACTCACACACACGGCGGCGTGGATTTTTTTTTTTTTTAAAGAACGTGCTGTTACAGAGTTAGAGAAAGGTGAGAAGTTCACCGTCCCTTCGCCAGCAGTAGCCTCACCGCGGCTCCTCTCTTACACACAGAGTGCTGGGTACGGAGTTCTATCTGTGATCTAAATCTCACAAACAAACAAAAACAAGCCTGGCGGGGGCTTGTGGTTGTTAAGTTGATTTCTTGAGACAAGCAGGGTAAAGACAAAAGGGGAAGCGACTCAAGTCTGTTTGTTTTCTCTCCCGGCTTACCATGGCCCCTTGGCCCCCTTCTCCCCCGCACCCTCCCCACGCTCCCTCCTCGGATTTCGCCGGCTCCGCGGATAAGATGGTCATTTGCTGACCGCTTGGCCGGGCCGCGTCACTTCTGGCGCTCGCGTGAAAGCCAGTGTGACGGTGCTTTGGGAAGGCGCCGATCGGACTAGGACTGGGCGCATCCTGCCAGCGGGGCCCCGGGCCCCAGGGGCTCTGCAAAGCTCCGGCCCCCAACAGACTGCGCCTTCCTCCCGGCTGGGGGTCGGGGCCGGGTTAAGGGCCGGGGCACCCGGAGCCGCGCCAGGCTGCGCCCCAGGTGTGCCCGCAGAGGCCGGGTGGGCGTGCGCGCGGCTCTCCCGCCTGCCTGCCGGGCTGCCAGCCTGAAAGGGGCGCCCCCGCCCTCCCGCGGCCGCTCGCCGAGAGGAGTCAATCTCCTTCGGGGGCTTTTAACGTCCACAGACGCGGAGGAGCCCGCAGTGGAGCGAGGACAGACTTCTCAGGAGGGTTCAGGCTGCTCACGCTGGCGACCGCGTGTGACGCGCTGTGCCGGGGTGGAGGGCGGGCCAGGAGAAGTTAGAGGGACCCGACCCCCCGAAATCCCCATGTGAGCACAAGCACTGCCTGGAATCGGGGTGAGGGCCATGAGAGGGAGCACTATCCCAGGAGAGGTCTCTCCAGCTCGGCCCTTAGGCTCTGTGCGCGCCCACGGGCGTGCCCACGGCGGGGCACAGACCTTTCTCCTGCGGTCCAGGCACCCGAACTCTGCGTTGTTTCCTCTCCCCTAGCGACCCCAGGAGGGGCTGCCGCCAGGGAGGCGGTCTGGTTCAAGTGGACACACAAAGCGGCTAAAAGAGAGAGTGGGGGAAAAAGACATTTCATCTGGGCCGACCCTTTGTCTTGAAGCAGGTTAGGTAGCCTAGAAATACGAGGAAAAACAGAAAGTCTAGACAGGAAAACGTATTGTGTTCACAAAATATAAAAATGAACCGAGCGGTCTGGTACGTCCAGAGGTGAAGATAGATCCTTGTAGACAAGTGGAAAGATAAGACCGGGAAGATTTAAAGTGAAAGAAGCGGCGGATTATTAAGAAAGTAATAGTATGGTGTCCCATACACTCCAGTTTTATTGTTGGGTAGTAACTACCCGATTTATTTATTGCCAGGGCTATATAATAGAGATAATGACCACAAACTCAAGATAAATTCTTAGGCGCCTGGCCGGTCAATTCTTTTTTATTTAGGAGAGCGCGCCTGAAAGGTGAGCCTCGTCTCTTCCCCTCCTCAAAGATCCATCTTGCTTTCTACCATATTATAAGCATGACATGCAAATAAATAAGTGCTGCTGGGTTCGTGCGGGTAGGCCAGCAGGATTTATTTCAGGTGAAGGAGGAACATACACGGAATATGAATTTCCGCAGGAGCTGCGGAGTAATTCCTCTCCCTCTCGGCCGCCCTCTCCTCCCGGTGTCCCTCCCTTTCTTTGGAAGCAGGGAGCGTCCCCTGATAAAAACATTAACGTGTCATGTCTCAACTCCCGATTCTTTGACATATAGGCCTGGGGAGGGATGGGGAGCAATGCAAAAGGAATCCCCAAAGTAGGCTGGTTTGCTGGGGCTGCTTAAAGGGATTCCTGCCGACAAAGGAAAGGCTGAGTTGTAATTACGACTTACAGTAGGGGGGGCGGTATAGGAAGTGTGTGAAAATCATTTTGAAATATACAAAATGGTTCCAAAAGTTTGTTGTCCCGGATCTGGTGTGGGCGCTCGCCCTCTGGGTAGGCGCAAAAGAAAGCCTCCTGACGTCTTGGCACCTGCCAGCCTTCCTTGGCCCTCAGTTTCCCTTCCCCCTCAGGCCCGGTAAACGTTCCCAGAGTCAGGTGATGGAATTAAAGACGACCTTGCTCGTTGACCGCCAAGGTCAGAAGGGAGAGGGCCGACTCAGGTGTTAGCTTCACCTGAGGCAATGGCTGCAGTAACAGCCACCCGGCTGGCCTGCAACGAGGTGGCCTTCTAGAGCTTATCTCCCCCACCTGCGCTCTGCGACAACTCCGGCAGATCCCGAGACTGCCAAGATGAAATCAGCATCCTCTTTCGACATTCTTTTTCTTTTTTTTCTTCCTCATTTTTGGGTAATATTCAGACGTATAGTGTTTCAGTCTCACAATAACCACTTCTATCCAGAACGTCCTTTGATCAGTGTTTGGCCAGGAAAAAACAAACACCTGACAGTGAGCTGTGTTGAAAAAGATGAAAAAGAGAGGCGCGGAGCAAACGGGAGAGAGGGAGTGAGGGAGAAAAGAGGGGTCTGTGGGGAGGCAGAGACCTAGAGACAGCAAGAAGCACAAGGCGGGGAGATGAAGGAAGAACAGAAGCGAGGGAGAGGGGAGGCCGTTTCTGTGATTTTGTGGTTTGTGTGAGGGCTGATATTATGCGGCTGAAAGCGAGGACAGTCCTCGTCAATCTTTTACAATATTGGTGTCATTCAAGCACAACTTTATCTTTGAACCGGAATATCTGTTTCAATAATTTCCATAAGCACATAAATTATCATCTTCGAAGCCTTCAATATTTCTTTCCGGGCTTTATTAAGTGTTATTGCAGAGGCCATTTATGAAGTGAACGATTCAACTTTTAATCTTTCGAACATTAAAGGGTATTCCTCCGAGTTTCCTTTTCAAAATAACCTAAAATAACAGAAAGAAACTAAGCTCATTACATGCAAAAGTGACAAGCGTTTTGCTCTTGGCCTGGCAAGTTGCCTTACTCACTTCAAAGGATGATCAACTAATTGTTTCCAGAGTTTATAAGTAATTAAGCTATTATTCGAGGACTTTGTGTCACAGGTTTATTCAAGCTAGAACTTTCTACTTGGAAAAGCCAGGGCCAAGTCTTCAAAAATACCAAGATTTTAATATTTTAAAAAGTCTGCCTTTATGGTTAATAGAGAAAAATTTTATTTTAATAAGCATCAGAAGATAGAAACAAATATGGTTTTCTCCTTGAGGATGTGATAAGTAGAGATCACTGTGTATAATTAATCCTGAAGGGATAATGAACATGTAATCACTTCCAAAGATTAAAATATTTTAAGTATCAAGTTTTAAAAAGTTATTTAAAAAAATCTATTAGCTCACTTTGTCTAGGTATGTCAGGTAGCAAAATATATATCTAGTGTTCTTTTTAGAATTTAATATTGAAAGTTAAAATCCTTAAACAAATAATTTTAGCATTTTAAAATCAGTTTTTGGTACCTAGGTAACAAGCATCAATGCCACTAAATGCTGAATGCTTGAGTTTCTCCAGTTTTGCCACAGATGTACTTTTCCGCCCATAGGTTAAAATAAAGACAATATTAAAAAAAAAAGTTGAAATATATTAAGTTCAAACATACATGTGAATTGAAATATAGAAATACTATTTGTTTGAATTTAAAATTCATATTTAAATAATTAGGTTAGCCCTAAATGAAACAGTATTTATTAAAGGAAAAAGCTAGACATTAAAAAGAATTGAATTATTTTGTAAATTTCAGCAAAATATGTATAGGTAACAATTTACTGTTTTTAACATATTTTTCCATCAAAAATGCTATCAGCTGAATTCATTTTTAGAAAAAGCTTATTTCATTGTTATATGAAGAATTTCAAAATTAAGGTATGTTTTTTAGATAACAGAATTTTCATGTTAGAAGAAAACATCTTTGAAAAATAATGCCGAGACATAAATGTGAAAATCCAAGTAAATGGTACAAGTGATACCTTATTTGAAGTAAAATACGTTTTCTGGAAGTTGTTTAGAAAAAAAATTAAAGTGTGAACTGGTCCAATAGCCACTCCCCTCATCACAGAAAGGGGTTGTCTGCTCTAACTGTCATTACAAGGGCTGGGATCTCAGCATAAATATTTGAGGCATAAGCACTTGTTTCAAGTAAAATACTCTTAAAGCAAAAGTCTAGAATTTTCTGGAAATGGTATATAAAATACTCTGTATGATTCATGGTCCGTGTTGTTTTATGGAATCTATGTAAACAGTGGCAATTTAGCTTTGTCATTGTGTCACAAGGTGTGATTCAATGTTTGCTGTGATATGTTTTCTTTATGCTAATTGACTAGCATTGCATTATTAAAAACAAAAACTAAAGCACGCTGGTTAGTAGTAATCCAATTCCAATTGTCTAACACCATGCGATATTTGACCTTTTGGACAAGAGGCACACTTGGATTCATGTTAGGACACTTAGCTGCTTAAGCTGACTTCATTACAGAAAGACAATGGTGACTTTGTTATAACTGGCACCTGCAGTATTTCACACAACACGTGGATCATACCTTGCCAAGCCAGCCACCACCATGATTCTTACCAGAGCAGGAAGTCAACTCTAGGCAAATTTTATAATATGAAATACGCTGTTATGATTAAGGAGAAAAGAATTCCTTTTGCACATCCTTTTATAGCCTCAAGAAGACTGTTAGAAGCCTGTTTTCTGATTTTTCTTGAGGTAAAAATGTTCCCATATCAAGGAGTGTTATAATTATTTTATATCAAGGATTAATGGCCGAGGATTTTATAGTACAGTAAATTCAAGATGTGCATAGCAATACAGTCCAGATAAAGCTGTGCTGTTGTAACAAATCTATGCCGTATTTGAAAAGGGTTGACTAATGGGGGGAATAGGGACTAAGTCATCAACCAGCCTTCCAGGCGCTGTGATTAGTAATCCTGACTATGTCTTTAGACCACCATTCAATTGAACCTCCATGGGTCTCTTTCCTAATGTCTAAAAGATACTAATACATTCCTGCTCTGTAAATCATTTTGCATTGTAGAGTGTGGCAAAGATTTGCTTTAAATTATATTGAATATAACAATAAAGTTCTCTCAAAGATTGCCAGATTTTTTTTCCAGGGAAATTTGGAATTATAAGGAAGTATTTATTACTCAATCCTCAAAGTTCTAAGGCTCTCTTAGAAGTCTAAGACTCTCCTTTGATTTTCCCTGCTGGGCAGCCAGGAGTAAAATGATGATGCCTTATTGTTCTAAAGCGTTTACTCAGAGCAATTAATACCTATATTGGTTAAGTTGCTTCACTGAAATACAAGGTAACTTTTCCACTAATGACTGGATTGTGATCCAATGGACTGAAAAACAGCACAACATACCCCAAAGAACAGAGTGAAGCCCAACTACTACAGTTCCTTCCTCTCATCCTGCCCTAACTTGAAAAAATCCATAGATTTACTGGTTTTCATTTAAATTCTGTACTATTCTAGTCTGGATTGTGCCTTAAATCCTTGTTCATTTCTAACATAGTCCATTGAATGGTTTTTGAGAAAATTCTCTGTGTATGTTAATATCTTGAGCACCTACTGTATCCTGGACTGAGCAGGACTCTGGGGGTGCTGAGATTAAGTGGACATTGTCTCTCTCCTTGAGAGTTCATGGAGGCAGGGAGTGGATTAAAAAAAACCCACAATATCAGTTCATAACAGTGTACACAGGTGCTGTGGGAAACCAGCGAGGAGGCTGTTGTGATAATGGTGTCTGCGAGTGGGGATGGGGGTGAGAGCAATGAATAAGAAGAGATATTTAGGAGACAGGGACCAGTGCTGGATGTGGGGGTGAAGTAATAAAGAGAAGCTGAGAGCAATGGCATGGTTTCTGGTTCCATTTGCTGGCACAGTAACCTTAGAAAAAGGAGCAGATTAGAAAGAAGGATGAGTTTGTTTTGGACATTTTGTGTTTAAGGTATTTGTGGGACATCAAGATAGATGTGCTCATTAGGAAGGCGAAGCCATGGGTCTGCATTTCAGTAGAGGGGTCTGGGCTAGTGGTAAAAATTTGGGCAGAGCCAATGGAGTAGATCAGATTACTTAGGATCTCTTTTGATAAGTTTATGGTGAAGGCAAGGCAAGGACTAGGGCAATAGATGAAGGGGGACATGCTAGAGGGAGGGATATATGTTATTTAAGCTGTAAAAGACTTAAACATATTTGTAAATGAGGAGTGAAGAGGAGAAAATGTTGAACTGCAGGAGACAGAGGTGTTAAATTGTGGTGAGATCCATTATAAAGGTGGAGAACTGGGCTGTGACCACAGCGGGATACCTTGGTCTCCAAGACTGAAGGCAAGTAATGCGTACAGATGTACGTTTGGATGGGGAGGGGGGTGTGGAGGAAGAAGTTGGGGCAGCTCACACCTGATAACCTTAATTTTCTTTTTGAATTATGGGCGTTGATGCCATTTGATGATGAGTAAGAAAGTGACTAGGTTTTAGTACTGAAAGTCCCACGTCCCAGGAGCCTCCTCTATCCTGAATAAAACCAGGAAGTTTCGTCATCCTAAGGGTAGAGGAAAGGGAAAGGGCTTGAGGGAAGGTGAAATATTAGTAGTAGCCACGGAAAACGAGAGAGGAGAAAGGCAAAGCTTTCTGGCCAGCATCAAGCACTTAAGTGGAGTTGAGACCGAAGGGTAATATTTTGTGTGTGTCTGTGTGATATTCTTCAGCAGCACTTAAGCATTTTGCATTGTTTTTCCAGGAGAGGGTGTGTTGATTCATCCAGTGTGTTCAGAGTACTTTTTGCAACCCACAGTATGCATTTACCAGAGGTCTCAATCTGAGGGCAAGAAAGCAGAGTGAAACTCAGTGGTAAGGTATCCAGAAACAGAGTCTCCTGTTAAGGAGATGATCCTGCTGCCAACAGTGCACAACATCATGCTTTCTTCGTGTTTGCATAATCAACCATGGCATAATTGCCACCTTGAGGCACGCCTGAGATGCAGACAGGTTTTCATAAAATGTCTTCTCTCTAGAAAGGTAACTTAGAGATTGTCATCATTAATCAATATTTTGAGGTAAGAAGCAGGAGGTCAAGGACTTCAACCCAGCATCAACTCTTGGTTTCTAGTTGTAGGCTCTATCTACATGTTCTGCACAAGGCATGTCATGGGAACATTTTGCCTAGGTCATTTACTAAGTAATACACGGAAACCCTGGTGGTGTAGTGGTTAAGTGCTATGGCTGCCAACCAAAACATCGGCAGTTCAAATTCACCAGGCGCTCCTTGGAAACTCTATAGGACAGTTCTACTCTCTCCTATAGGGTCACTGTGAGTCAGAATCCACCCGACAGCAATGGAAGTTATACATGTTGATACCGTGGTAGTCATTTCCAAGGTCCGTCTCCAGTCATTTAATTCCTTCATTGTCAATTACATAACAAGGAAAATGGCAAATATGTAGCTGCCTCCATAGTAACAATGCAAGTGGGACAATGAACTCCAACAAGTAGATTGAGGTACTCATCTGGAGTATTTCCTTTTCTTTCTGGAACAAGTGAAAAAATGATCAGTCCCAACAGTTTAAGCAGTACTGTCTCTAATTTTTGCCCTAAACTTAGAACAAACCAGTACATCTAAGCTTATAGTATGAGAATAATATGGGACAGAAATAGGACAGAAAAGGAACCCAAACTGCACAAGTTTGGTGAAAATCTGAAGGTCAGCGTGGATCGTGGAAGGTACTCAGGTCTCATCTATATGGATGTAGCTTGGCTCAAAACTCTCTATGAATGGGTCCAGGCTTCAGGCCATTGGAGTGTCATGGATTGAACTGTGTCCCCCCAAAATATCTGTCAACTTGGCTAGGCCATGATTCCCAATATTGTGTGATTGTCCACCATTTTGTCATCTGATGTGATTTTCCTATGTCTTGTAAACCCTATCTCTATGATGTTAATGAGATGGGATTAACATCAATTATGTTGATGAGACTCAATCTACAAGATTAGATTATGTTTTAAGCCAATCTCTTTTGAGATATAAAAGAGAGAAGCAAGCAGAGAGACAGGGCAATCTCATACCACCAAGAAACAGGAGCCAGGAGAATAGCGTGTCCTTTGGACCTAGGGTTCCTGTGCTGAGAAGCTCCTCAACCAGGGAAGATTGATGACAAGGACCTTCCCCAGAGCCGGCAGAGACAGAAAGCCTTCCCCTGGAGCTGGCACCCTGAATTTGGACTTCTAGCCTCCTAGACTGTGAGAGAATAAACATCTGTTTGTTGAAGCCATACACTTGTGGTATTTCTGTTGTAGCAGCACTAGATAACTAAGATAGGGAGATATAGCATTTAGAGCTAAGAAATAGTGGATGCCCCTTAATTCTTTGAAAAACAAAAACAAACCCAGGAGATGTCTGTTAAGCAAACTTACAGTTTACCTTAGCTTCATTTATTTATCAAATATTTATCAAACATGTTTGTAGTGCTTCCCATGGAAGATGCCTCTAGACTTTTCTGAACCTCATTCACTTTGTACCCACTGCCTTTGAGTGGATTCCAACTCATAGCAATCCTATAGGACAGAGTAGAACTGCCTGGTAGAGTTTCCAAGGAGGGCCTGGAGGATTCAAACTGCCTACCTCTTGGTTAGCAGCCTTAGCATGAAACTACTACCCCACCAGGGTTTCTGTTCACTTCATAGGACATCCATATTTGCAATAATTATATTGGAGTCATTTAAAAAATATCATATGTTTCAAATGACAATGCTGCATTTTCCATGAAGCTTAGTTATGGAGTCTGGAGGTAGTCTTTTTATTATATGTAGTAGGAATTAAACCTGCATGTGATCACAGAGATTAAGCCAATGGTTTTACCCCTTTTATGACTGTGAAATTTGGGCCAGTCATCCTATCTGGTTAATTCTCTTTAGTATTTAGGATATCTCAGGCTGATTCTGTTGGGCGCTTTTAATTAAAAATGCTTTTCTAAAATCCTCCTAGGCACATGATGTTGACAGCAGAGTCTCCATGGCATCAAGTTGGGTGTTTTTGTGAATGATAGGTTGATATCAGATTCTACTGAAAATATTGCAGAAGACCAAAAAACAGATCTGACATTGTTTTGTGAACCTATCTGTAGCTGTTAGGTTGGAGTAATCTCTGTTGGTTTGTGCAGTCTGCGTTAGAAACAGTGACAAGTAATGTACTGAAGCTGCTGTGAGTTACCAGATGCTTTTTAAACGTTTGTTTCCCGTGATTTTTCCTAGTTTGTATCTGGGAATAAGAGGGGAGATTAGGAATTGGAAAATTTTAAGATCTAATACTGGTCTCCCCATTTACTTATTGTGCAACCTTTGGTGAAGTCATTTAATCATGGCGAGCATCAGTTTGTTCACCTGAAAAACTGGGATGATTCTTTTGTCCAAGGCCACCTTACAGTGTTAGTGAGAGTTAAATTTAATAATGAATGTCTACGTGGAGCTTTTTAAAACATGCTATACAAATTTAACTGCTGTAACGGCTTTTGAATGATATTCAGCAAATTGGAATCAACACCACAGCAATGGGTTTTGGTTTTTTAATGACATTGTTTGATAAATTCTGCATTCTGTTGAATCACCTTTCTTCTGAATGGGTAAAAATATGGACCTCTTTTTCCAGTCAGTTGGCCAGGTAGCTGTCTTCCAAATTTCTTGGCATAGAGGAGTTAGTGCTTCCAGCGTTGCATCCGTTTGTTGAAACATCTCAATTGGCATTTCATCAATTCCTGGAGCCTTGTTTTTTGCCAATGCCTTCAGTGCAGCTTGGATTTCTTCCTTCAATATCATCAGTTCTTCATAATAATTCAAAATGGTCGCAGCAGTACGTCAGTTCTTGATCATAATTAAAAAACGATTCTTGATCGTGATTTAAAAGTGGTTGCAGCAGCACATCAACAAGGAACTGCCAGAAATCCAAGCTGAATTCATAAGAGGACATGGAACGAAGGATATCATTGCTGATGTCAGATGGATATTGGCTGAAAGCAGAGAATACCAGAAAGATGTTTACCCATGTTTTATTGACTATGCAAAGGTGTCCAACTGTGTGAATCATAACAAATTATGGACAATGTTGTGAAGAATGGGAATTCCAGCACACTTAATTGTGCTTGTGAGGAACCTGTACATAGATCAAGAGGCAATAGCTGGAACAGAAGAAGGGTATACTGCATGGTTAAAGTCAAGAAAGGTGTGCATCATGGTTCTATCCTTTCATCACACTTATTCAATCTGTATGCTGAACAAATGACCCAAGGAGCTGAACTACATGCAGAAGAGGATTGGAGGAAGACTCATTAACAACACGTGATATGCAGATAACACAACCTTGCTTACTGAAAGTGAGGAGGGCTTGAGGCATTTATTGATGAAGATCAAAGACTACAGCCTTCAGTTGGGCTTACAGCTCAACATAAAGAAAACAAAAATCCTCACAGTTGGACCAATAAGCAACATCATGATAAATGGAGAAAATATTGAAGTTGTCAAAGATTTCACTTTACTTGGATCCACAATCAAAGCCCATGGAAGTAGCAGACAAGAAATTAAATGACATATTGCATTGGGCAAAAGACCTCTTTGAAGCATTTATAAGCAAAGAAGTCACTTTGAGGACTAAGGTGCACCTGATCTAAGCCATGGTGTTTTCAATTGCCTCATATGTATGGGGAAGCTAGACAATAAATAAGGAAGACTGAAGAAGAATCGATGCCTTCGAATCATGGTATTGGTGAAGACCATTGAATATACCATGGACTGTCAGAAAAACAAACAAATCTGTCTTGGAGGAAGTACAGCCAGTATGTTCCTTGGAGGTGATAACAGTGAGACTTTGTCTCACATACCTTAGGCATGTTATGAGGAGGAACCAGTCCCTGGAGAAGGACATCATGCTTGGTAAAGTAGAGGGTCAGGGAAAGAGAGGAAGACCCTCAACCGGATGAATTGACACAGCAGCTCCAATAATGGGCTCAAGCATAGCAGCAATTGTGTGAATGGCAGGACCAGGCAGTTTGCTATGAGCACCTAACAACATCAACAATGCAAATTAAAATTTTATCACCTAACTGCACTTGCCACTAAATGGTTTAACTTACTAAGCCTTTATGTTGCTTTCTCCCATTCTGAATGAATTGGCTCCTGGGCTCCCTTCTGGGGTGAAATTTCATAGCAAACCCAAGGGTCTCCTCTTCAGCTGGGGTTCTCAGAAGGACGACTGGTTCCACCATTACCTGGTTCCACCCCATTTCAGCAAGTGTCCTTTGGACCTTGAATTTTTTTTGTTTTCAAACTTATATTAGGCAATGCTTATTTCCTACTAATTTCCCCAAGATTTGTTATTACTTTTTGGCCAGTTGAGGATGGAAATTTTACCCCAGATACAAATGTTCAGAACTTAATGTCAAATTACACGCAACAAACAGGAATATGTCATCTCAAAATGTAGTGAGATAGCCTCCTTCCCCTATGGCAGACTTTCTGAGAGTTTGTCTAGTTCCTAAGAAATCTGATTACAACTGTTCTATAAAATATTGCTCTGAATAGAAGAATAACGAACATTAACCTCCATCAATATATATAAGCAAAGCACACGAGAGAATCCCAGCATATAGTTCTTACTTTATGTGTTGGGACATACATGAATGTGAAATAAATTCCATAAATGCTCTTTTTGAATCCAAATTAAAATTTGGACAATGGTCCAAATCATGTAGATTTGGACCTCATGAATCTCAGAAGTATGGGCAAACCAGAGGGCGAAGGGGAAGAAGGGTGGAATTGTCACTGCTGTCACTGAGGTTGGGGGATGAGAGGTGGCTTACTTTTTAAACCTTCTCTATTATGGAAAATTACCAACAAATGCGAAAGTAAAGAGGCTGGTTTTACAGACTTCCACTACCCAACTTTAAGAATTACAGTTATTGGGCCACATAAACCAGAGACTCCATTAAGCCAAAGACCAGAAGAACTAGATGACCACCAGTGACCACCCTGACAAGGAACACAACAGAGAGCCCCTGACAGAGCAGGAGAAAAGTGGGGTGCAGAATTCAAATTCATGTAAAAAGACTAGACTTAATAGTTTGGCTGAGACTAGAGGAAGCCCGGAAGACATGGCCCCTGTACTCTCTGTTAATGCAGAACTAAAACCATTCCCGAAGGCAACTCTTCAGACAAAGATTAGACTGGACTATAAAACATAATAATACTTGTGAAGAATGTGCTTTTTAGTTCAAGTAGATACAGGAAACTAAATGGACAGTCCAGTCCTGAGGTGGGATGAGAAGGCAGAAAGGGAGAGGAGCTGGTTGAATCGACATGGGAAACCTGGGGTAGAAAGGGGGAGTGTGCTGTCACGATATAGGGATTGCAACTAAGCTCGCATAACAATATGTGTATAAATAATTTTGTATGAGAAATTAACTTGAGCTGTAAACTTAAAAAAAGCTGTAAACTTTCACCTAAAGTACAATTAAAAAAAAAGAATTACTGTTATCAATATCTTACTAGTTTTATTTCATCTTACCCTCCCCCCCCCCCCCCACTTAATTTTCTCATTTTTGGCTGGAGTATTGTGAAGCAAATGCCAGGTATCAGGTCATCTCACTTTTAAATAGGATATGTCTCTAATAATGACTCAGTTTCTTTTTAGTTTAAAAAAATTTTTAATATTTTTATTTTGATATAATTTCCAACTTACAGAAAATTTACCAGTATGGTACAAGGAATTT
Organism: Elephas maximus indicus; assembly: GCF_024166365.1. NCBI lineage: Eukaryota > Metazoa > Chordata > Mammalia > Proboscidea > Elephantidae > Elephas > Elephas maximus. The sequence continues at coordinate 69,945,927 of NC_064835.1, read as the reverse complement.
TACATTGATATCATCAATTATATCTATCTTGACATTTGTTTTATCATTATCTCTCTTTCTTATATAATTAATATACTCTTTTTTTCTGAACCACTGGAGAGTAAGGTGATGACACTGTGCCCTTTTAAAAAAAAAAAATATTTCAGTATAGAAAACCCTGGAGGCTTAGTGGTTAAGTGCTACAGCTGCTAACCAAAGGGACAGCAGTTTGAACCTGCCAGGCGCTCCTTGGGAACTCTATGGGGCAGTCCTAATCTGTCCTATAGGGTCGCTATGAGTTAGAATAGACTTGACGGCACTGGGTTTTTTGGTATGTCAGTATATGTTCTAGGAACAAGGGCATTTTCTTGCGTAACTACAGGATAATCATCAATATCTAATCTATGGTCCATACTCACCTTTCACCATTATCACAATTATGTCCTTTTCAATCATTTTTTCCCGATCTAGGCTCCAATCCAGAGTCAGACATTGCCTCTTACTAGACAGGTCCCTTTAGTCTTCTTTAATCCAGAATAAATAGTTTCTCGGCCTTTCTGGGGAGATGTTTTGATGGCTGTGTAAGCATCGTGCCCCTCATCAAACTTTTACTCACTTTACGTCCAGTTGATCTTCTAACACCATCATTTTTCTGTAATTATCAGTTGGCTTTCTATTGTAAGGAAGAGCTTTTCTTTTTTCCACTTTTATATATCCGTTCATTTACTTATTGGTGCAAATGCTTAACATGCTCAGCTGCTGTGTGAAAGGTTGGAGGTTCAAGTTCACCCAGAGGCACCTCAGCCATCGGAAATCCTGTGGTGCACAGCTCTACTCTGACATATGTGGGGTCTCCATGAGTCAGAGTTGACAGCGGAAACTGGTATTTCTAGCTGCATGGACTAAGGGACTCATGTATTTTTTAAAATGGGGTATAATTCATTACTAACATTATTTATTCGGATGCTTAGATTTCTCAGATTTGTTCAGTAGTGGCCCTTCCAGGCTGCCTCCTGTGTCTTTTTGAGTGGCCTAACAGAGGCTTAAATTTGTGCCTTCCATGTTGAAATGGAGACTGAGCTCAGTTCTCCTGCTCACTTGCACAGTGTCTAATAACCTCAGAAACAATATGCCTTCCACCCAAATCCTCTGGGTTTTTAGCATGTCTCAGGAGTGAATCCGTATTGTTGGCTCATAAGCCTTCAGGAGACTTAGCTGTGCTCAGTTAGATGAAAACCCAGGTGATAGAGTCTAATTTTGTGCCCCTGATGGTGGCCATCGCAAAATGTGTTCCCCACTAAAAAGTCAAGCAACGGGTTTCCTAATTTCTGGCTTCTGTCTGAAACAGGTTTCTTGAGCCAGTTAATTGAACATAAATTACAATTGACCTTGGAGGGATTAACTTGCATTTTGGGGTCATCTCAGCTGTATAGCCTATTTGGGTGCTTTGTGACTGCCTGAGCGTTTATATAGTTTTCAGCTAAGTTAGAGATGAAAATGTACTACTCAGGGACATTACAGGAATTGTTGACCTTCTCCGGTCAGTTTAAGGTCAAGGAATTAATGCAGAGAATTACCAGAAGATCTATAAATACACATGTTTCTTACATGAGAGGTACCATTAAAAAAATAATGTTCTTTTTACTTAACTGTTTCAGATCCATATGTAATATTTGAATGACAGTCATGTGAAGGAAATTTTAGTTTGGGGACACAATAAAATAACATTTATATTAAAAATTAAAAAGACTGCATTAGCAGTAGATGTTTCTTCTGAAATCCATTGTGACTGAGCCTCTTTGACATTAAAAATACACTGGGTGATAAACTCCATGTTTAAAGGAAGTCTTGGTGTTCACATCAAAGGCTAAAACAGTCTTTTGCGGTCACTTCAGTCCTTAAAGTAATCATCATATCCTGTGTCCTCAGTTTTGCTCTGCCTTTTTTGGCATATCATGGGATTGAATTAGAAATTGGTATGCCAGCTTCTCCCTGTTGAATTTGTAGAAAGAGCATGGCCTTTGGAAACAGAAACCTGGACAAAATAATGTCACTATTATTGATAAACTATATGCAAGTCCTTTTAAGGGTTAACAACTTACAGGATTAGTGTATGGAATTAAAAAGCTACCTATATAAACTTTGAGCATAGTGCCCAGCAGAGAGGAGGCTCCCAACGAATGGGACTTACTTCTCCTCCCACCCTTTCCTCCAATAGCATAGTCATCACCACTGTGCCATGCTCTGATCTAAGGGCTTTACAAGTACTACTTGTGAGAGAGCAATTATCATCCCCACTTTACAGATGAGAAAACTGAGACCTAGAGAGCTTAAGGACCCTTGACGAAGGTCCATCAGCTGGTACGTAGTGTTGCTGGGGTTTGAAGTTTGATTCAAAGTCCAAGAGGTTAGTCATTATGCTTTCCTGCCTCTTGTAACTGACTACATGTACTTTTCCTAAATTTAGGGTAGTAACTCCTGGGTTTACATGCTATTATTAAGTAAGTGCAGTTGAGAGCCCTAAGCTGTGGCAAAGGGGACTTAAAAACCTATGCTAGGAACAGAAATAATTGAGAGTGCAGGAGAAAAGCTAGGAAAGGTGAAAATATACCTACCAGGTAAGCAAGTGCTGAACACTCTCCTCCATGTCTCCGGAGCACTTGGCTGCCTCCATTGTTCTAAACCAGAGGTTAAAACATGCATGATAATAGTTATAATAGTTACCGGGTATTATGTGCTTTATGGAATTCTCATTTTAAAGCTGCAGCAACTATATGAGGCATATTTATTGTCTTATTTTGAAGGTTAAAAAAATTGACCACCACCTGTCTATCGGTTTGTTGAACTATGGTGGTTTGTGTGTGGGTAGGATTCCAGAAACTATGCCATTGGTATTTCAAATACCAGCAGAGTCACCCTTGGTGAGCAGGTTTCAGCAGAGTTTTCAGACTAAGACAAAGAAGAAAGGCCTGGCAATCTACCTCCACAAACCAGCCAATGAAAACCCTATGGATCACAACCGAACACTGTCCTATGTAGTGCTGGAAGATGAGCCCCTAAAATGGTGCAGGACAAGGCAACATTTTGTTCTGTTATACATAAGGACTCCATGAATCTGAGCTGACGTGATGGCGACTAACAACAACAAAAGAAACTGAGTGTCAGGGAAGTTAGGTCATAATGGCAGAGTTCCCTTTCCAAGCCAAGTCTGTGTGAAGTCAAAGCTTTGAGTCCCATCACACCTCCATGATGAGTCCCTGCACTTAACATGGGTGCCAACAAATTTCCAGCCTCTGGCATCGCTATACCCCGGTTTGCACCTGTGTAATGTCTTCAATGACCTGGAAGAATTGGGGATAGATACATGCTTTCTTTTCCTTCTTGGAGGTTGCCTTTTCTAGACTCCAGTGAGGTCCAGACCCTAAGTAAGACTTTTACCATTGAACCCATTGCCACCCCATATTTCACAGTTTTGCATTAGGGTAGCCTTCAGCAGCAAACTTCTCCCTTTTAGTCATTTCAGCCTTCCTGTAGCAGAGACTGATTCTTGTCTATCCCAATATTCATTTTCCCATCTTCCTTAACACAAGAACCTAATTGTTCATCAGGATCGCTGCCACGCAGAATTAGAGATATTTTCTAGCCTCTCTTGCAGCTAAATGTGGTCATGTGACTGAGTTCTGGCCAAAGAGATGCAAGATGGCATGGTCTGTGGAATTACGGGAAAGGTGCTTGAAAGGAGTTGATTCAACTAGGAAAAAAGCCCTTTTGCCCTTTATTATCATTCCTCCTTTGTTAGAGCAGCAACTAGGATGTGATACTGAAGTTCTAGCAACTATCTTGAACCATGAGGTGACCCTGAAGCTAGAAACTACTGGATGGGATGGTAGAGCAGAAGGAAGAGAGCCTGGGTCACTGATGACACTTTGGAGTCACTATACCAGCCCTGGGCTGCCTGTCTGTATTTTTACATAAAAAGGAAATTTACTCCTTCCCTCCCTCCCTCACTCACGCTCTCACTCCCTTCCTTCTTTCTTTCCTTCATTCCTTTTTCTCCTCTCTCTCTCTTTTTTGTTTAAGTTACTGTTACTTTGGGTTTTTCTATTATATGCAACCAAAATTTAATTCTAATTACAGTTTCAAAAAATACTTCTAGCTTCCTATGGGCACATTTTGATGCCTTGGGAAAACTTAGAAAGCTCTGAGCCTACTGTCTCAGCATTTAGTTGAATATGCTTAAATTACAAAATATTAAGTCATCATGGAAATGTACACAGTTGAATATTTGGGGCCCTTATGTTCTTTTATGTTCTTGAACATCTTTTTGAACTACAGTATTTGTAGTGGTTACAACATATTAGCAGCATATTTTTAGGGTTTTCTTCTTTCTTACTGTTTAATTCAAAGAAGGATGCATTTGGAAGAAAATTAGGGTCTTGCTCCTCTAAAGCCTTTTCTGTCAAGTCCATCTGAGATGGCAACACCCTAGAGGTCATGCTACAAACAGATTTGAAAAGGGTATGATGCTTTTGTGATAAAAATTATTGCATAGAACAAGATTCAAAATTTACCCCAAGTGGGATTTTTTTCCCCCATTAACAGCAACCACAAAACTGACACAAGGTTGTTCTGTCCTCCTGATGTAGTGAACTTTGGGCACAAGTTGAAGGCGCTTTAGGAAGACATCATGGTCTTGTGCTTGAGACTCTGGGCTTGTGGAAATGAGTTTTCCACTTAAGTGTAATTCATTTAAAGACAGCCAGATAGTATGGTCTCCTGGTTACTATAGTTATAATTATTTTTACCTCAGCAAAAGATATTGTTCTGGTGAACATATTTTATACATCTTTTTGTTGACTAGAAGCATTAAAATAAACAGACAAAAAAAAGGGGGGGGTGAAATGGCAAACTTCATCCCTGAAACATTACAAAGACAAATATAAAGAGAATACTTAAAGACCCTGGCAAAAGGAAGTAGAAATTTGAGCAATCATCTGGATAATTCAGCCAAAAATTGTTCAAAATTTTTTTTCTGTTAGTAATTTTGTTGCCCAGTCCCATCATGGATTAGATTGATCTGGATTTTTGAGACAAAAGCCTTAAAACTTCCCTTAACTTTGTTTGTGGGAACATTATAGGCAATTGTTTATTGAAAACACACCATTTGTAAGGCTTTACACTGGCTTTGGGGTTACACATATGTCATCCTGTGAGTTGAATAAAGTTTGTTACGGAACCCATAGGATCATACAATTTCCGTACTTGCAGGGAAATCAGATATAATCTATTTCAACCCTTTCCTCCCTCCCTCCCCATAGCGCTGTGTTTTAAAGATGAGGTAACTAAGACCCAGAAATTTTTTTTCAGAGTCTCACAACCTATAAATAAATTCCATTTAAAAGGAATAACATTTCAGATTTTTTATTAATCTTCTAAAATGGTCCAGTGGAGAAAAAGAAGCTTTAGCTCATCAGTTTGAATTTGGTTCTAATTAAGTTTGGTGTCATGATGTTCTTCCATATACCAAATAAAAAGATTTACCAAGTATGAAGACTGTAATGTCCAAACCTTGCCAAGAGTGAATTCACTTAATCTTGTTGAAAGTTATTGATATTACATATCTACAAGAGGCATGGGCTAAGTGAAAAGACTTCCTCCATTTTAACTGATAGCACACTAAGCTGTGTAGAAAAACTGAAATAGCAAACTGCATATTGATTCCAAAGCAAATCAAGTTAAGTATCTTCTATGGACGTATAGTCAGATAATAAAACTCGAGAAAATAATGTATGCTCGACTCTATTTTCAATGGAACTAGGGAATCTCCTTTAAACTTCACATGTGATATGGAAATAAGGTTTCTGAAGTAACCATTACAACACGTTTTCATGAGTGTTTATTAAGAAGCCCAAAATCTTTCTTAGTAATAAATCGGCTGACATATCTATAGGCTTAAATCTTTTATTGGTTACTGATTAAGTTAACTGCTCTGCCTGACAAATCTTCGTAATAAATAAGCCGACCAGCGAACACTTCACAATCAAACCAACTTTGTTTAAAGGAGTATCACTAAAACATGATTTACACGCTAATGAATTTTGCAATCAGCATGTGGTAGTGTACAAGTTTCAACATGAATCTAAAATGTGGAAATCTGAAGACACTGCGGTTATTAAAAATGCAACTACTTTTAATTAAAAAGAAATATATCATATTCATATTTAGCAGCAGCGTTATTGCATATGAAAAGGGTAACTCAGGGTTACTTTTTGAATACATTTGAACAAAACATGGTTACTGTTGCTTTGAAGGTTAGCGATCCATTTTCAAGATCATATTCCTTGCTACACTGATTCAAATCAGCAAAAAAAAAATCAAAACAACAAACTATATATTATAGAAACATGTAAACTATGTACCTAGACAGGGTGATTGATGACTATGTGTCAGTAGGAAAAGTTACTTGTAGTTTTTTTTTTTTTTTCAGTTTGACCAAATTCTTCTTGGAAAGCCTCTATCAATCACGAGCCTCTCTGTCTCCGTTTGAGTTAATTAAATTGTTGACAGTTAAATTGTAAAAAAAAAAAGTAGCTTTGATATAAAAAATGACTCCCAGATCTTTTTCTATAAAACTTAAAAAAATCTTGAAGAACTTAAGTTTTGAACATCTGACTGGACAGGTGTCAAAAGCAGAGTGCTAGATCATTATGCTGTGGAAGTATCTGGCACTGTGTTATTCCTCTTCGGTTAGATAGTCACAGGGAGAGCCTATTATCTTTTTGAAAGAAGACTGGCATGAGAGGGTAGCCTGAGCTTGCACAATAGAATAAACACGTTAAAGGAACGGATTCTAGAATAAACTATGAAAAATAACTTCCTGCACTAGTTTTATATTTTACTTCAATCATCTGGGATTTTTATATCAGGATTTTACAAATCACTCAACGGTATGTAATGGATCATGAACCATATTACTAATTTGGAAGATTTCCCTGGAAAGGGAATTTTAGTAAAAGCCTTACATATAAATAGCAAAGAGAATTACATTTGGAAAAAAAATAAGGCACTGCTGAATTCTAATTGTTGTGGAGTATATATTAGAGTACCATAAACAATGCTTTTCAAGAAATGAAAGATGAAAACTGTCAGGTTGTTATAAAGGCAAAGGTACTATAGCTAGCACGTAGAACTTCATCGAAGGAAATATTTAGCCCCAATACTGAAACACTGAGATGTTAGTTTGTTCTGTGCTCTCCTTTGCCCCAAATCCCCTATATTACATACAGTTAGTTTGTTTATGGGTATTTTTACATTTGGATTATAACAGCATTAAAAAAAAGTTTTTAGTGGTTTTAAAATGATTAAAGAAGCAAAACCTTCCTTTACTCCATTGAATTGACTGGCTCTCTTTGCACTAAATACCTCACACAAACAACCCCCAATTTCCTTCTATTGCCAAGAAGAATTCTTGAACAAAAACACTGCAATTCTGCTTCAAAAAGACTAACAATAGAAAGAGCATCTCACTCTTTACTTAATGAGTTGCCAATAGAAGTGTGAAGGTGAAAAGACAGATTCTAGGTTAGAAACTGGCAAGGTGAGACTGCATCTTTTAGCACACACAAATACAAAAAACAAAACAAACAAACAAAAAAAACCCTTCAAATGTCATGTTTGAAATGAACAGAATCCTTCCTTCCTTCCTCCCTCCCTCCTTCCTTCCCTCCTCCCTCCTTCTCCCTCCCTCCTTTCCTTCCTTCCATTTCATCTTTTACCTGGGGAGTCTTCCCTATTTGCCTTAAAAACTCTGAGATGGACTAATTTGTTTTCTAAACCATCAGATTGGATGTTGATAAATTTAAACAGTTTCACCTTGGAAAATTCCCTTTATAACCAATGCTTCATGGTACTCGGTCTCCAGGCCTTACTGCATGTGCTATCTACTATTAATATCATCATTATTTTAAAAATGAAGTTCAACAGAATGAAACTGCTGATGACTTGCCAAGAAATCTCAGGGAAGATGGCATCTCAATGCTCCATTTCTCCTTCTAAATCCTTTGCACCCATTCAAAAAGCTCAGACAAGTTTTGTTTTCTATGGACCCCCTTGTGAACAGTCAAGTACAAACAGAAGAAAAGAGGAAGGGAGTGGAGAAGATAATGATGGCATGAAGTGTCATTTTTAAATGGGTGATCTGGTAGCAGCCATATGTTTTCTGATTATTGCACAGTCTTGCATAGCATTGTTTGTATTATTATAAAGTATATTTAGCCAATCACTGGGATGTTAAGGCATTCTTTTGTGATTCTTCTTCCACAAATGCCTGGAATTATTTAGCTAGTATATATAAAAAAAAAATTTTTTTTAAACCTGCTGAGTTTTCTAACCCACACTGCCCAGATTAACTAGAAAATTGCCCCAATTTCTCTTCCTGGATAGGTAGCACTTCCAAGAAAAAAAAAAAAAAAAAAGCTAATTTGATGCAGAAGCTGCTTAAAATTAGTCAGAGTTAAACCGTTGTTCCTTTCTTGTACACATTCAAGAATTCTCATGGATCAAGGTGGAAGTGGGGCTGCGAAGGAGGGGAAGAGAGGAACTTTGCAGATGGACTTTCTTCCCCAGGCTCATTTTCAACCAGGTAAAATGGAGTGGAAGGGCCCAAATTCTCAGCAGAGTTGCACAGCACAGTAATAGCCTTTATGCTTGGAAATTTATGGGCCATGGACAGTTTATAAGGAACGATGTAGTCCATCAGAGAGCCAGACTGATGGAACACATGGGAGCATTCTGCACAGGAAGTTGGGTTTTGGAATAATACTTACTTTGATAGAGTTGTTTTGTTAGCTAAGTAGAACAGTAGGGAAGCCAATGGCCACTTAGGCTTCAAACATAAATATATATTTATAAGTCACCCAGCTGACTAATTGGGAGCCGTAGTGTTTTCACTAAGTATATCTTCACCAAAAAGCAGTAAAAACGACAATATCACCAACAAAACCTCAGTCCCAGCATAGATTCATTTAATCAGTCTCTGATAGCTTGGAGATAATTAAATGCCGTCTAAATGTGTCTCTCTTAAAGTCTAAAGGCTGAGAGGATAGGTAGGAAGATGCTTTGTGTGTGCGTTTGTATGTGTGTGTGTAAATCTTTTGTATATAGTGTGCAAGATATGAAATTAAGCTTTAGGCTACAGTCAGGGTAGTGGAGGGCTATTATCAAGTATTTGAAATTGTGGTTCTGTGGACTTCTGGTGGGGAGAGTTGGGGAGCTCAGAGGAGCAAGGGTTGGGCGTACAATTGTCTGGTGCTTTTAGGTTTCACAGAAGAAGGTTAAGCAGGAGGTGGCTTGTTAAATTTGAGCAGAGAACTGGAAAATAAGATTTCACACCCTTGAGATGGGGAAGGCTGGTGAGTTTGGAGTTTGTCTGAGAGATATGAAAAAGGTCGGGTGCGCTATAGTGTTTCTCAAATTGTATTTCAGTGCTTATCAACGAAAAAAAGTAGGTGCTATGAAAAAAGCAAAGGGTCCGTCTACACAGGCGGTTAAGTCAAGCGTCCTAGGTAGATAATGCGTTCTTAAAGTCCAGTAATTATCTGGTATGTGGAAAGATAATGCACACCCTGTCCTTCTGCCTGGCTGGGCCTCCCAGAATTCAGCCCTGACTAACGATGCTTTGCTACTGTGTCCGCCATTCAGACACTCCCTTTCTGTTTTCCAGCCCTTTTCTGCTCTTTATGGCCAAAGCTTTAATTATTTCTCTTTTGCTTTGGGACCCTGAGCTGGAATTGCTTTGTAAGTGGCACAATGAGAATCCAAGACTGGGTTCTAGTCAGAGCTGTTTCTCTGTGTGGCCCTGAGGCAGGACACTTGCCCTCTCCTCTGGGTCTTGCCTTCCTACCTGGAGGGACCAGGGTGTTGAGTCCTGAGGTCTCCCCCAGTTCTGACATTATAATATCTCGGTCTTGGTCTAGTATCTCCCTTCTCTTCTGTGGCCCTTATTATATAGCACTCTTCCCAAAAACTGTTTACGAATGCCCCATAAGTTGGTCTTCATCTCTAATTCTGTTTTTTCAGTTAGGTTTTCTATTTGTCACGTCTGGTTTTACTTGTTTTCTCTTTGCTCTTTGGTTTTCTGGTTTGAGTCTAATTTTTTCCTTCATATTCCAGTATATATAATATAATGTTCTGCCTCTTCAAATATTTATTTTTTCCTTTCCTTTGATATTTTCTTGCCTAACATAGTGCTAAACACTTTCTAGATATTTTATCGATATTTCTCGATAGACCGGTTTAATAAGATTCCCCCATGTTTCAGACCTCCATCTCCTCCTTTTGGCTTTGGACTCCGGGTCATCTCTTGTGTTTTTGGAATTGGAGTTAACGTCATTTTTCACCTACAGTAATGTGAACACTGGGTCAGGCAGGACGCACCTGCTCAATCTCTAGTTTTAAATCCTCTGTTCTTAAGGGGCAGTCTTAAAGGATGACTCAGTCTTATCTCCCTTGCCCCATCCAAAATGAACAGGAAACATAAAAAGCATTACGTATATTGGATAGCAATCAAATTTCTAATAGTTTGGTTGTGCTAGGAAAATTAAACATTTTAGTGTCAGAAACTCCCACTTTTTTTTTTTTTTTTTTTAATTCCAGCTAGCAGAGTAGAACTGCCCCATAGGGATTCCCAGGCTGTAAATCTGTATGGAAGCAGACTGCCACATCTTTCTCCTGCGGAGCAGCTGGCAGATTCGACCCACCTACCTTTCAGTTAGCAGCTGAGTGCTTAGCCACTGCGCCACAAGGGCTCCGTGCAGGTTTCTCTACTAAGAGTTGCAAATGTTCTGAAATAACAACTCACTGGAGAGATACAGAAAAGAATCCTTAGAAGTATAACCTCAAATTAGACCCACATTCTCCTGTGCTACAGAACATTAAAAGAATTTAATAGTTTGGAGGAAATGCTACTCTTTGCCCATTATCTTGTTACTAATCCGTGTATTTCTATGGCAATGTGATAAATTTTGCACTACGCTAAGCACGTTGTAGCATACGCTTACAAAGGACTATTTATTTTTTAAATTCTGTAGGGCAAATGATTGGTCTTTGTTAATTAACTTGTGATTAAATAGAACTCACAACACAGCAGAACAGATTAAAAAAAAAAAAAGATTTTGACTAACTAGTATTACTCTACTTATTCTGCTGAAATTCTGAGAATAACAGACCTGCTTCACCTGTCTTGTGGATCCCACCATACTCTGGGTCTCAATTCTGCCACTCTGAGTTTCCTTCAAGGTGGTATTAAGTTTTTGCTTTGAATAGCAAAAGAGTTGGTTGTTATTAGAGGCAACTCGCAGGTGCCCCTTTCCTTAAGAGACCTGATAAACGACAATGAAAACTTTCTCATAAAGTAGGGGTTTGTAAGTTAATTGACTGAAGGTGCATCATGATGTTTCCATAAGTAATGCATTTGCCTGTAACATTATCGACAAGACTTATTTGACTTGCATAAAAGCTTAGGAACATCTCTCCTGGCTGGAAATGCCATGGCACATTACAGCATCTACAACCTCTGAATGATTTTTCGTAGCCTGCCCGATACTCATGATGCTAGGCTGAAGTCTGCCCAAAAGAAATTGAAAAGTTACAATATAAAAAGTTATGGATGTTATAAAACCTGTGAGTGATGGAGACTGATGAACAGAATTGTTAAAAAACAAAACAAAGAAAAAACCAAAACCAAAACCACAATTATATAGAATTACTCTTTTAGTACGTAAGATTAAATACAAAGAACTGATCAGGATCTTCTTTAAAGTTCACTGGTGTATGTCAGTAGATGTCATTGTTATGAAATGCAAAACAGAATTTTTTTCCTCAAATACAGTGAACTGTTTTACGGTTTTAAACAGTTTGGTGCCTATAACTTAAAGCATTTCATCATCAAGGGCCATCACTTAGGATGAACAAATCTCACCAGCTGCTCTCGAATCCAATACGAATCACAGCAACCCTATTGGACACAGTAGAACTGCCCCATAGGATTTCCAGGAAGTGGCTGGTGGATTTGAACTGCTGATCTTTTGGTTAGTAGCCAGCTCTTAACCACTGCGCCACTAGGGCTCCAAGTGAATCTCAAGTGGTGTGAAATCCTTTTTCAGAGACAGAAGGCAGAATGATGGTTACATTTGCTCTACATAGAAGAGATTATATTGTCCTCCAACTCATTTTTTGAGGGAGGCTTATGTTCTGGACCTTTCCCTTCTACTTAAGTTTGAAAAGACATGTTATAAGGGCTTTTTATAAATAAATGTATTGTCTTAATGTAGTAGTCTGCTCAGTCTTGATGCCTACAAGCACTCATTATGTTGCAATGTTTTAATGGGACCTTTACAATCCATGTCAGTATGTGTTCCAAGAGAAGCAGTATTAATGCTAACCCTGGATAAAGCTTGGAGAATCAAAAGGAGCCTTGTTCACCAAATGGGAATTAGAAAAGGCCCACAAGTCTGTGGATGTAGAAAAGATCTTGGCATACACTTGGGGCTCTATGTGAAAAAAACAGGAAAGAGTCACCTGATGGAAATTAAAATAGTACGGCTAGCGGAAGAGTCTGAGAGTTCCCTCTTCAGTTGGTATGGAAACTTCATGTCAATAAATTATCCTAAAATAAGTCACAAAACAGGGGAAACTCCTAAGATCTTAGTAGGAGCAAATCAAAGCTGCTCTGTAAACATACTTTCACTACCTCAAAAATAAATAAAAATAAAAAGTTTCCATCAAGTCAGTTCCAACTCCTGGTTACCCCATGTGTTTCATAATAGAGCTGGACTCCATATGGTTCTCATGGCCGTGACTTTTTGGAAGCAGACCCGCCGGCCTTTTTTCTGAGGCACCTCAGGTTGTGTTTGAACTGCCCACCTATTGTTTGTAGGTCATTATTTAACTGTGTGCACCACCCAGAGCACCTCCGCCACCTCCCCCAAAGAGGAACTCCCACAGAGGATAATCTCCCAATATGAGAATAGAAACTTCCATGAAGAAGAATCAGCATACATAATCGAATGTCAAAAAGAAGGCATAGAAACCACAAAGAAACAATAGAAATCATGGAAAAGGAGGAAGCATATTTGAAAACACACTAAACAGAATTTTTAGGAATGAAAAAAAAAAATCACTGAAATTTTAAAAAGTCAATGACTTATTACAAAGTTACAGTGATTTAAATATTGAGTGATAGGGCAGAATAGGGAACTCAGAAACAGACCTTAGCTTGCACGGAAATTTGTTATTTGACAGAGGTGGAGTTATAGGTCAGTGAGGAAAAGGTTGGGGCAGTCAGTAAATACCACCAAGTCATATGATAGACACACAGAAGAAAGAAAAATCAGATCCCTGTTTTCAACAGAGAAAAAAGCAAATTATAAACAGGCTAAAGCCCTAAAAGTAAGAAACCAAAATTTTGAATCATTTAGGGAAAATTTTAGACGGATATTATGGCAGAGTACAGAAGAATTTCTTTCTTCCTTTTCTTTATTTTTATTGTACTTTAGATGAAGGTTTACAGAGCAAAGTAGTTTCTCATTAAATAATGAATACACATATTATTTTGTGACATTGAATGCCAACCCCACATGTCAACACTCTTTCCTTAATGACCTTGCGTTCCCCACTACCAGCTTTCCTGTCCCCTCCTACCTTCCTGTGCTTGCCCCTGGGCTGGTGTGCCCATTTAGTCTCATTTTGTTTTATGGCCCTGTCTAATCTTTGGATGAAAGGTACACCTCATGAGTGACTTCATTACTGAGCCAAAAGACTGGGGCCATACTCTCAGGGTTTCTCAAGTCTTTGTCAGACCAGTAAGTTTGGTCTTTTTTTTTGTGAGTTAGAATCTTGTTCTACATTTATCTCCAGTCTGCCCAGGACTCTCATTGTTTATTTTTATTGTACTTTAGATGAAGGTTTACAGAACAAACTAGTTTCTCATCAGTTAGTATACACATTGTTCTATGACATTGGTTAACAACCACAGGACAAGTCAACACTCTCCCTTCTCAACTCTAGGTTCCCTATTACCAGCTTTCCTGTTCCCTCCTGCCTTCCAGTCCCTGCCCCAGGGCTGCTGTGCCCATTTAGTCTTGTTTTGTTCCGTGGGCCTTTTCAATCTTTGGCTGAAGGGTGAACCTCAGAAGTGATTTCATTACTGAGCTAAAAGGGTGTCCAGGGGCCGTACTCTTGGGGTTTCTCTTGTCTCTGTCAGGCCAGTAAGTCTGGTCTTTCTTTTTGAGTTAGAATTTTGTTTTACATTTTTCTCCAGCTCTGTCTGGGACCCTCTATTGTGATCCCTGTCGGAGCAGTCAGTGGTGGTAGTCAGGCACCATCTAGTTTTACTGGACTCAGTCTGGTGGAGGCCGTGGTAGATGTGGTCCATTAGTCCTTTGGACTAATCTTTCCCTTTTGTCTTTAGTTTTCTTCATTCTTCCTTGCTCCTGAAGGGGCGAGACCAATGGAGTATCCTAGATGGCCACTCACAGGCTTTTAAGATCCCAGACGCTACCCACCAAAGTAGAATGTAGGACATTTTCTTTATAAACTAGCCAGCTGATGTTCCCCGAGACCATGGTCCTCATAGCCCTCAGCCCAGCAATTCGGTCCCTCAGGGAGTTTGGATGAGTCTATGGAGGTACCATGAACTTGCCTTGTACAGGTTGTGCTGGCTTCACCAGTATGGTGTACTGTCTTATCCTTCACCAAAGTTTCCACTTATCTATTGTCTATTAAGTATTTTTCCATCCCCAACCTTCCCCTCCCTCATAACCATCAAAGATTGTTTCTTTTTATACGTAAATCTTTTTATGAGTTTTTACAGTAGTGGTCTCATACAATATTTGTCCTTTTGTGATTGACTTATTTAATTCAGTATAATGCTCTCTAGATTCACCCATGTTATGAGATGATTCACAGGTTCATAATTGTTCTTTATCATTGCGTAATACTCCATTGTGTGTGTGTACTACATTTTGTTTATCCATTCATCTGTTAATGAGCATCTAGGTTGTTTACATCTTTTTTGCTATTGTGAACAATGCTGCAGTAAACGTGGGTGTGCATATGTCTATTCATGTGAGGACTCAGTTCTCTAGGGTATATGCTTAGGAGTCGGATTGCTGGATCACATGGTATTTCTATGTCTAGCTTTCTAAGAAAGCACTGTATCATTTCCCAAAATGGTTGTATCATTTTGCATTCCCACCAGCAGTGCATGAGAGTCAGGACTCTCTATTGTGATCCCTGTCAGAGCAGTCAGTAATGGTAACTGGGTACCATCTAGCTGTGCCAGACTCAATATGGTGGAGGCTGTGGCAGTTGTGGTCCATTAGTCCTTTGGACTAATCTTTCCCTTGTGTCTTTGGTTTTCTTCATTCTTCCTTGCTTCAGAAGGGATGAGACCAGTGCAGTATCTTAGATGCTGCTCACAAGCTTTTAAGACTCCAGACGCTACTCACCAAAGCAGAATGTAGAACATTTTATTTATAAACAATGTTATGCCAGTTGAACTAGATGTTCCCTGAGACTGTGGCTCCCAAAGCCTTCAGCCCAGTAATTTGGTTCCTGGTTCCCCAGGGAGTTTGGATGCATCTATGGAGCTTCCATGACTTTGCTTTGGGCAAGTCCTGCTGGCTTCCCCAGTATTGCGTACTGTCTTACCCTTCATCAAAGTTACCACTTATTTGTCATCTATTTAGGTCTTCCTTTCCACCCCTCTCCTTCCCTCCCTCGTAACCATCAAAGTTTGTTTCTTTTTGTGTGTAAACCTTTTCATGAGTTTTTACAGTAGGGGTTTCATACAATATTTGTCCTTTTGTGATTGATTTATTTTGCTCAGCATAATGCCCTCCAGATTCACCCATGTTGTGAGATGCTTCACAGATTCATCGTTGTTCTCTATCGTTGTGTAGTATTCCATTGTATGTATGTACCACAGTTCTTTTATCCATTCATCTGTTGATGGGCACCTAGGTTGTTTCCATCTTTTTGCTATTGTGAACAATGCTGCAATGATCATGGGTGTGCATATGTCTATTCATGTGATGGCTCTTATTTCTTTAGGATATATTCCTCAGAGTGGGATTGCTGGATCACATGGTATTTCTATTTCTAGCTTTCTAAGGAAGCACCATGTTGTTTTCTAAAATGGTTGTGCCATTTTGCATTTCCACCAGCAGTGTATGAGTTCCAATCTCCCTGCAGCCTCTCCAATGTTTGTTATTTTCTGTTCCTTTTTTTGATTCATGCCAGTAATGTCTGGCAGAAGAATTTCTTAAAGTAGGCACAAAATAAAAACCATTAGTGGTAGGACAACTGAATGTCCACGTGCAAAAAATGAAGCTACACCCCTTCTTTACATGATATGCAAAATTTAACTCAAAATACATTAAAAACCTAATTTAATAGCTAAAACTATAAAAATATTAGAAGAAAAAACAGCTAGATCCTTAAATTTCTTCTATGTGTCACCAAAAGTATAAGCAACAATAGAAAAAATAGATAAATTGGATTTCATCAAAATTAAAAACTCTGCTTCAAAGGATGATGTCTTAACTATCCAGTACTGTTATAACAGAAATACCACAAGTGGATTTCTTTAACAAAGAGAAATTTATTCTGTCTTCTAGAAGTCCAAATTCAGTGTGCTACCTAGACAGGAAGGCTGTCTCTCTACACTCTAGGGAAGGTCCTTGTCATCAACCTTCCCCTGGTCTAGGAGATTCTCAGAGCAGAAACCTTGGGTACAAAGGATGCACTCCCCTCCTGGTTCTTCATTTTTGGTGGCATGAGGTCCCCCTCTCCTTTTGCTTCTCTCTTTCGTATTTCAAAAGAGACTGACTGAAGGCACAACCTAATCTTATAGATTGAGTCCTGCCTCGTTAACACAACTATCTCTAATTCCGCCTCATTAACATAATGGAGGTAGGATTTACAACACATAGGAAAATCACCTCAGATCACAAAATGGTGGACAATCACACAATACTGGGAATCGTGGCCTAGCCAAGTTGACACACATTTTTGGAAGAACAAAATTCAAACCATAACAGATGCCATTGAGAAAGTGAAAAGACAGCCTACAGAATGAGAGATGTTATGGATTGAATTGTGTCCCCCCGAAATATGTGTCAACTTGGTTAGGCTATGATTCCCAGTATTGTGTAGTTGTCTTCCATTTTGTGATTGATATAATTTCCCTATGTGTGGTAAATCCTAATCTCTGCCTGTGGTTAATGAGGCAAGATTAGACTATGTTAAAGAGGATTAGGGTGGGATGTAATGCCCTTTTACAGATCACATTCCTGATTTAATGTAAAGGGAGTTTTTCTGGGGCATGGCCTGCACCAGCTTTCATTTTACAAGAGATGAAAGGAAAGGGAAGTGAGAAGAGAGTGGGGGCTTCATACCATTAAGAAAGAAGTGCCGGGAACAGAACATATCCTCTGAACCCAGGATTCTTGTGCTGAGAAGCTTCTCAACACAAGGGGAAGATTGATGGCAAGGACCTTCCTCCAGAGCCAACAGAGGGAGAAAGCCTTCCTCTGGAGCTGATGCCCTGAATTTGGACTTGTAGCCTACTAGACTCTGAGAAAGTAAATTTCTGTTATAGCAGCACTGGATAACTAGGACAGAAGAGAATATTTGCAAATGATATATACCAGATAAGGGCCAAATAGCCAGAATATATAAAAAAAGAAGTTTTACAACTCAACAATAAAGGCAAATAACCCAATTAAAAAATGGGCAAAGGATTTAAACAGACATTTCTCCAAAGAAGATATGCAAATGACCAATAAACAATATCATTAGCCATTAAAAAATAGCCATTAGGGAAATACAAATCAAAGCCATAATGAAATACCATACCACCTCACACCTACTAGGCTGGCTATAATTAAACAAACAAACAAAAACCGGAAAATAACAAGTGTTGTCTAGGATGTGGAAAAATTGGAAACTTCATACATTGCTGGTGGAAATGTAAAATGGAGCAGCCACTTTGGAACAGTCTGACAGTTCCTCCAAAAATTAAATATAGAGTTACCATTTGATCCAGCAATTCCATTCTTGTGTATATAGCCAAGAGAATTTAAAACATATGTCCACACAAAAGCTTGTACACTAATGTTCTTAGCAATATTATTCACAATAGCCCAAAGACTGGAAAAACTCAAATGCCCATCAACTGGTATATGGATAAAAAAATGAAGTATGTTCTTACAGTAGAATATTATTCAGCTATAAAAAGGAGTACAGTACTGATACATGCTGTAATTTATGGATGTACCTTGAAGCCATTATGCTAAGTGAAAGAAGCCAGACACAAATGACTACGTATTTCGTGATTCCATTTATGAAGTGTTCAGCATAAGTAAATCCATGAAGAGAGAACTAGAACTGGTTGCCATGTGCTGTAGGGAGGGCAGAATAAGGAGTGATTGTTAATAGGTATGAGATTTCTTTTTGGGGTGATGGAAATGTCCTGGAATTAGACAGTCGTAAAACGAAGAGGACTTGAAGCATTTACTGATGAAGATCAAAGACCACAGCCTTCAGTACGGATTGCACCTCAACATAAAGAAAACAAAAATCCTCACAACTGGACCAATAAGCAACATCATGATAAGTAGAGAAAAGGTTGATCGATGTTATCAAGGATTTCATTTTACTTAGATCCACAATCAACACCCATGGAAGCAGCAGTCAGGAAATCAAAAGACATATTGCATTGGTCAAATCCCCTGGAAAAGATCTCTTTAAAGTGTTAAAAAGCAAAGATGTCACCGTGAGTGCTAAGGTGCACCTGACCCAAGCCATGATATTTTCAATTGACTTATATGCATATGAAAGCTGAACAATGAATAGGGAAGACTGAAGAAGAAAGAATGCCTTTGAATTATGATGTTGGTGACGAATATTGAATATACCATGGACTGCCAGAAGAATGAACAAGTCTGTCTTGGAAGAAATACAACCAGAGGGCTCCTTGGAAACGAGGATGATGAGTCTCCATCTCATGTTCTTTGGACTTGTCATCAGGAAGGATCAGTCCCTGGAGAAGGACATCATGTTTGGTAAAGTAGAGGGTCAGTGAAAAGAAGAAAGACTCTTGATGAGATGAATTGACACAGTGGCTGCAACAAGGGGCTCAAACAGCAAGGATTGTGAGGATGGCGCAGGACCAGGCGGTGTTTCGTTCTGTTGTACATAGAATTACTATGAGTGGGAGTCAAGTGGACAGCACCTAACAACAACAACAACAATGATTGTACAACTTTGTGAATATACCGAAAAACAGTGGATTGTATGTTTTAAAAGGATAAATTTTATGTTATATGAATTAAATCTCAATAAAAATATTAGGAAAACATTGATTAATCTGATGATATTAAAACTTAAAGCAATACCATAAAAGTACATATAAATAGCTAAGGACCTTTATCTAGGATATATAAATAATTCTTACAAATGATAAAGCAAAAGTAAAATGTCTATCAAATGGGTGTATAAGATAGGAATGTGAAATTCATAGAAAAGGAAAACAAAATAATCAATAAACACATAATAATCAGTAATAAGCAACTTAGGAAAATAATGATGGACTTTCCCACATGTATTCAAGGGGTCATATATGAGGATGTGCTATTAGCAAAACTTGGAAAAATATATGTGCCCAACAATGAAATAATTGAGAAATAAATTATAGTGTATTCATACAATGTAACACAGTGCAGTTATTAAAATGAATAAACTGGACATCTATGTGTGGATAAATCTCAAAATTATATGAGCACATTGAAAACAGTTCATCAAAAGATATGTACAGTATTACAACATTTATGTGAAATTTAAAATTACATTAATATACCACGTGTTATATAGCATATTGTTTTGGGTACCTTTAGTAGTAAAAACATAAAGATTTAGACAAAGAGGATTCACAGCATCTTCAGGATAGTGGTTATACCTGGGCAGGGAGGGAAGTGAATGGATCAGGAAAAAGATACAATGGGAGCTTCAAGTGTATCGATCAAGCTTTATTTCCTAAAAAAGGCAGAAGAAAACATGCCATAATGAAAGAAAATTGGTAGGTTTGGTAATTGTTAAATTTTTTTTTGTACTTTATTGTCAACATGATAACTAAACATGATGTCATGTTTATATTTACATATTAATAATGTCAAATATCTTATCACAGAGGTCCCCAATATTTGCCTTTTTTTTTCTTTGTTAAGTTGCCTGTTTGCATCCTTTTGCTCTGTTTCTAGTAGT
The DNA here is from genome assembly GCF_024166365.1 of Elephas maximus indicus. Classification (NCBI taxonomy): domain Eukaryota; kingdom Metazoa; phylum Chordata; class Mammalia; order Proboscidea; family Elephantidae; genus Elephas; species Elephas maximus. Next base: position 69,925,626 of record NC_064835.1, on the reverse strand, counting down.
ATATGCTTAGTGTATTGGTTAGGAATTCTGTTTAGCTGTGAACAGCACAAAACAGAACACACTGGCTTGAACAAATTAAGGGTTTTATTTTTTTCACCTGGAGTCAAAAGTCCAAAAGTAGAAAATGCAGAATTGGTTCAGTGGCTCCATGATGCCAGCAGAGAAGTTGAGTCCTTGTACTTTTGCACTAAGCCATCCTTGTTACTCTTGGGTCACCAGATGGCTATGCTAAATACAGCATCAATTCTGTTCCAGGCATGAAGAAGTGGAAGGGCAATGGATAAAACGCTGAGATTACAATCCCTTCCACCCAAGCGCAGCTTACCAAGCTTTCCTTGAAGTACCAAATTGGGTCATATGACCACTTCTTATCAAATAACTTAGCTATGTTTATCCAATACCTCCCCATCCTCAAACTGGGGTTCTGTAGACAGAAATAAGGGAATAGATCTTGAGAAGAACTAGCAGGTCTTCACCCATGACAATAATATTGACGATGACGATGATCATCATCACAATCATAATGCTTACCATTTGTTGAGTTTGTGTTATGTGCCAGGTCTGTGTGCTTCGTATATTTTTATTGTTTAATCTTCCCTATAAGCCTAAGAGGAGCCTTGGTGGCACCAATGGTTAAGCATTCAACTGCTGACCAAAAGGTCGGCAGTTCAAATCCATCAGCTACTCCTTGGACCCCATAAGGCAGTTCTACTCTGTCCTATAGAGTTGCTCTGAATCGGAATTGACTCAACTGCAACTGGGCTTTTTATGATCCTAAGAGGTAAGTACTCTTTGTTAGCACCAATTTAAAGACGAGGAAATTGAGACTCAGTAGGGTTGTTATGAGTCGGAATCAACCACAATGAGTTTTTTTTTTTTTTTTAAGTTTAAGGTGGAGTAGCTAGTTGAAGGTCATACCTTGGGGGAATGAGAACTTTAGTCAGTCTCTCTGACTCAAAGGCTGACCAACCAACACAACTTGCCTGGGACTAACCTGGTTTTAACACTGAAAGTCTCACATCCCAAGAAACCTGTCAGTCCTGAGACAGCTGATCACGCATTGAAGCTCAAACAACTATGGGTTCAACTAAAGTTTGCCAAATGGTTAATTTAATAAATACTATTAGTTTTGCCTCCCATGTGTCTGTCAGTTTGTCGTACTTTGCGGGCTTGTGTGTTACTGTGATGCTGGAAGCTATGCTATCGGCATTCAGATACCTGCAGGGTCACCCATTGTGGACAGGTTTCAGTTGAGCTTCCAGAGTAAGACATATTGGGAAGAAGGACCCAACAGTCTACTTCTGAAAAAGAATTAGCCAGTGAAAACCTTATGAAAAGCAGCAGAACATTGTCTGATATAGTGCTGGAAAATGAGCCCCTCAGGCTGGAAGGCACTCAAAATATGACTGGAGAAGAGTTGCTTCCTCAGAGTAGAGTTGACCTAAATGATGTGGATAGAGTCAAGCTTTCAGGACCTTATTTGCTTCATTGATGTGACATGACTCAAAATGAGAAGGAACAGCTGCAAACATCCATTAATAATTGAAACGTGGAATGTAGGAAGTATGAATCTAGAAAAATTGGAAATCGTCAAAAATAAACATGATATCCTAGGCATTAGTGACTGATATGTGCTATTTTGAACCGGACAATCATATGGTCTACTATGCTGGCAATGACAACTTGAAGAGGAACGGTGTTGCATTCATCGTCAAGAAGAACATTTCAAGATATATCCTGAAATACAATGCTGTCAGTGATAGTATAGTATCCATATTACTACAAGGAAGACCAGTTAATACAACTATTATTCAAATTTATGCACCAACCACTAAGACCGAGGATGAAGAAATTGAAGATTTTTACCAATTCTATAGTCTGAAATTGATTGAACATGCAATCAGGATGCATTGATAATTACTAGTGATTGGAATGCAAAAGGTGGAAATAAAGAAGAAGGATTGGTAGTTGGAAAACACGGCCTTGATGATAGAAATGATGCTGGAGATTGCATGGTAGAATTTTGCAAGACCAACAAGTTCTTCATTGCAAATACCTTTTTTCACCAACATAAATGGCGACTATACACACGGACCTTGCCAGATGGAATACACAGGAATCAAATTGACTACATCTATGGAAAGAGACGATGGAAAAGCTCAATACCCTCAATCAGAACAAGGCCAGGGGTTGACTGCGGAAGTTCAAGTTGAAACTGAAGAAAGACCAAGTCCACAAGAGCCAAACTATGACCTTGAGTATATCCCACCTGAATTTAAAGACCTTCTCAAGAGTAGATCTGATGCCTTGAACACTAATGACCGAAGACCAGACAAGTCATGGAATGACATGAAGGACATCATACTTGAAGAAAGTAAGGGTCATTAAAAAGACAGAGAAGAAAGAAAAGAGCAAAATGAATGTCAGAGGAGGCTCTGAAACTTGCTCTTGACCATTGATAGCTAAATCTAAATCCAGAGGAAGAAATGAAGAAGTAAAAGAGCTGAAGAGCAGATTTCAAAAGGTGGCTCGAGTGGACAAAGTAAAGTATTATAATGACACATGCAAAGACCTGGAGAGAGAAAACCAAAAGGAAAGAACATGCTTGGCATTTCTCAAGCTGAAAGAACTGAAGAAAAAATTCAAGGCTTTAGTTGCAATATTAAACGATTCTATGAGGAAAATATTGAATGACACCGGAAGCATCAAAAGAAGACAGAAGGAATACACAGTCACTATACCAAAAAGAATTGCTTGACATTCAACCATTTCAGGAGGTAGCATATGATCAGAAACTGATGGCACTGAAGCAAGAAGTCCAGGCTGCACTGGAGGCATTGGCAAAAAAACAAGGCTCCAGCGACTGACGGAATACCAATTCAGATGTTTCAACTAACAGATGCAGTGATGGAAGTGCTCACTCGCCTGTGCCAAGAAATTTGGAAGACAGCTACCTAAACAATCGACTGGAAGCGATCCATATTTATGCCTATTCCCAAGAAAGGTGATCCAATTGAATGCAACAATCATCAAACAATATTGTTAATGTCACACGCAAGTAAAATTTTGCTACAGATCATTCAACGGTGGCTGCAGCAGTGTATTGATAGGGAACTGTGAGAAATTCGAGCTGGATTCAGAAGAGGATGTGGAACTAAGCATATCATTGCTGATGTCAGATGGATCCTGGCTGAAAGCAGAGAATACCAGAGAGATGTTTTACCTGTGTTCTATGGAAGGGCATTCCACTGTGTCATTCATAACGAATTACGAATTCTCGAACACTTGATTGTGCTCATGAAGAACCTATACATGGATCAAGAGGCAGCTGTTTGAACAGAACCAGGGGATACTGTGCAGTTTAAAGCCAGGAAAAGTGTGTGTCAGGGTTGCCTCCTTTCACCATACTTATTCAATCTGTGTGCTGAGCAAATACTCTGAGAAGCTGGACAATATGAAGAAGGCGGCAGCAGAATTGGAGGAAGACTCATTAATAACCTTCATTATACAGGTGACACAATTTTGCTTGCTGAAAGTGAAGAGGACTTGAAGCACTTACTGAGGAAGTTCAAAGACCACAGCCTTCAGTATGGATTACACTTCAACATAAAGAAAACAAACATCCTCACAACTGGACCAATGAGCAACATCGTGATAAACAGAGAAAAGATTGAAGTTGTCAAAGATTTCATTTTACTTGAATCAACAATCAACACCCATGGAAACAGCACTCAAGACATCAAAAGATGCATTGCATTGGGCAAATCTGCTGTACAAGACCTCTTTAAAGAGTTAAAAAGCAAAGACGTCACGTTGAAGACTAAGGTGTACCTGAACCAACCCATGGTGTTTTCAAACGCCTCATATGCATGAGAAAGCAGGACAATGAATAAAGAAGACAGAAGAATTGAAGCCTTTGAATTGTGATGTTGGCTAAGAATATTAAATATATCATGGACTACCAAAAGAACGAACAAGTCTGTCTTGGAAGAAGTAAAACCAGAAGGCTCCTTAGAAGCAAGGATGGTGAGATTACACCTCACATACTTTGGACATGTTATCAGGAGGGATCAGTCCCTGGAAAAGGACATCATGCTTGGTAAAGTAGAGGGTCAGCGAAAAAGAGGAAGATCGTCAATGAGATGAATTGACATGGTGATACAACAATGGGCTCCAGCATAATAACGATTGTGAGGATGGCGCAAGACTGGGTGGTGTTTCGTTCTGTCATACATAGAGTCGCTATGAGTCAGAAGTGACTCGATGGTACCTAACAACAACAACAACATTAGCTTTGCATAATTATTAAGAACTTACAACATATTAAGAATACCCATTGCCATTGAGTTGGTTCCAACTCATAGCGACCCTATCGGAGAGAGTAGAACTGCCCCATAGGGTTTCCAAGGGTGTACATCTTCAAGGAAACATCTGTTTCCCTCGGAGTGGCTGGTGGGTTGGAACCATTGACCTTTTGATTAGCAGCCAAGGGCTTAACCACTGCACCACCAGGGCTCATTAAATCACAGTTGTTGTATGCTGTGAAGTTGGTTCCAACTCAGAGCTACCCTATATGAATACAATCATTTATTTTATATATATACATATATATATGATTTCTTTGGCCTTATAGTTTTTACGACTTCTTTTGATACACAGATATTTTAAAGTTTTACGTGTCAAAGTCTCTATTTTCCTTTACGGTTTCTTCCTTTGCTTTTATGTTTAGGTATTCTTCCCATTTCATCTACCAAAACTTCTCTATATTTTCTTGTGGTTCTTTTACAGTTTTGTATTTTATTTTATAATTCAAAATAAAATGGGAATATGCAGGAATGGACATGACTTTTATGCACATGTTCAGTTTTCCAGGTTTGGGTAAGTGTTTGAGAATTGTAAGCTTCTATGTTTGAAATGTTCATCTCAGAAGTTGATTTAAAACCCATAACTTAAGGGAATGAAAACTCTCTCCAGTGCATTCCCAATGTGCAGTGCACATGTATCTGATCTGCAATCGGCAATCATGTCAAAATGTGTCAGCTCATTTCATATTCTTTTTAACTGCCCTTTGATTAAGGGAGCGCTGTATCAACTTATGTAAGCCTGCAGTCAAACCTACCTTCAAATTATTAGCACCTGTTGAGAAATGTCCTTCCCATTCTAAACACCAGTTCATCATGTCTTATTTGTAATTCATTTGATGATTTTGATATATCATTATAAATACTATATGTGACTAACTCTTTACACTGAAGCTTTGTTCTTGCAAAGATGGCAAAAAATGTGAATTGCATACTGTGTCCTTGATACAGATGTTGTGGATCTAGACCAAGAAGGTGTGGCACTAGGCTAAAATGATTAATCACCGGTCCCAAATCTCTTTATGTTGGAAAACGTGATGTCATTAATGCTTATCTTACGCTATTGGGTCTAACTTCATTTTCTAGCCAATGAAATGGTAAAAAATTTCTGTGAATTTGCTGTTACTGACAATTATTAGAAAATAAAATTATGCTCTTGTGTATTATCTGTAAAGGGCCAAATCAGAACACAAAAACAAAACTTGTTGCCATCCATTGACTCTGACTTACGGCAACGGCATGTATGTCAGAGTAGAACTGTGCTCCATGGGGTTTTCAATGACTGTAACCTTATAGAATTAGATTGCCAGGCCTTTCTTCCACAGCACTGCTGGGTGGTTTCAAACTGCCAACCTTTTGATTAGTAGCCAACCTCAAATCCTTTGCACCACCCAGGGACCTGACAGGGCCAGATGGTAAATATTTTAGACTTTGTGGGTTATAAGATCTTTGCTGCAACTACTCAACTTTGTAGTGGAGAAAAGAGCCATCAACAATACATAAACAAATGGATGTGACTGCGTTCCATTGAAACTTTCGTTACAAAAGCAGGTGGTCTGCCAGATTTGGCCTATGGGCTATAGTTTGACAATCTCTGTGGAATCAAAGAATTTATTCCTTTGCAACTGATTTTTTTTTTTTTTCTCATTTGAAATGTGGGAATCAGTTGCTATCCTACAAAATATTAGACAAGTGCCCTTATCATTGACAATTTAGGGCTTTGACTTGAATGCATTAAGATTAGATTGGAAAGCCCCTTGAAAGCTCTGAAAGATCGTGATGTAAACACGGAATTGTTAGGAATAGGTTATTCCTATCACAAACAAAAGGTTAGTTTCTCAAATCTCCTTTGATATTAGAAGCCCATAACTTTCTTCCCAAACACGTTGGGCATAGCCCTTAATTTCAGTAGGGTCCAAGCTTGGAGGCAGGGAAGCATATGGGCACCATACACTTGTTAGAGTTCGTCTCTTTGTAATCACAAACACTGAATACCCTAGGGCTGTAGATTACAAACTTGGATGGTCTCCTTCATCAAGCATACTTTTCATATCATGAAGGCAGCAAATGCAAGACTCCTCCTCAATACCATTTCTTCATTGTTCAGTAAATCAGGATAACAGAAATTTTTGCTTCTTTTTTGATAAATTCTCCCATAGTACAGGCTGAAACCTGTGTGTTAATTTCTGATCTTGTGTCATTGATAACATTTCAAAGATAAATACAATTTTTAGGGATAATTTATATATATATATATATATATATATATATATATATATGTATACATATACCCAAACCCAGCATCACACACATATTCCTTTACCCGTTGCTGTCAAGTCTATTTCGATTCATGGTGACCCTGCAGACCAGAGTAGAACTGCCCCATAGGGTTTCCAAGGAGCAGCTTGTGGATTTGAACCGATGACCTTTTGGTTAGCAGCCGAGCTTAGAGCCACTATGCTACCGGGGCTCCATATATATATATATATATATATATATATATATATATATATATATATAACATAACGCAGAACCCAGTGCTGTCGAGCAGATTCCGACTCATAGCGACCCTATAGCGACCCTATAGTGACCCTATATAGGCCTGGCAATTTACTTCTGGAAAAAAAAATCAGCCATTGAAAACCACTTGGAGCACGGTTTTACTCTGACACACTTGAGGTCACTGTGAGTTGGAATTCACTTCACAGCAACTGGGAACTGGCAATATACATATATGTGTGTGTGTGTGTATACATGTACGTATATGTTGTTTTTAAAAGCCAATGTCTTATACACTCCCAAGTACCTATGAATTTATTCCTGCCAAATTTCAATACTATCAGTGCTGAAGTGTGGTTGGACTTTACAGCACAGTCTGTGATAGAGGGCTTTTGTCGTTGGTCTTATATTTTATTTGTTTTTATATTCTTGGCAAGCACTTTATTTACTCTTTGGCAGTTGTCTTTATTTTTGGAGACCCCCCCCCGCGAAAGCAATTGGAGCTAACATATAATGAATGAAGTGAATGTTCAAGCTTGGGGATAACGTATTTATTCAAAAATAAGGTGTAATGTTAAAAAGCAGGGCTGATTTTTTTGATACGTCTCATAATATAGCTTTAAAGGACTTTTTGGATTCAGCAAAATGTAATAAAAGTGAACAATTAAATAAACAGTGTTGCTGTCAACAAGGTTGATAATTTGTATCTGTCAAGAACTCTACGGGTGTCCTGCTGTTAATCTCCCAGGCTCTCACCAGCCCAACATGATGAGATTTGATGGTGGGAATTCCTCTTCTGTGTGAGTGGTATTCTGGGGGGGACCAGATGAAAGGGCAAGGCAAGTATTTATTTCTCTTATGATCAAACTTAGTGTGTGCATGATGGAAGAGAACAAACTGGCAGCCCTGGGGCTAATAGGTAATGGTCAGGAAAGAAGGACAAAGCATTCCAAAGGACAACACATGGGATTAGTTTTATTTAAAATAGATTTAACTTGAGGAAGGGAAAATCTTTATTAACAAAGAAGTAGCAGCAGCTACAAATATGCTTGAATTGATAATACAGGCTGTGTCGGTCTTTGGTATGTTTCTCTTTCTTTCTCTAGTAAAATACATATGTACATACCCACTCTCTCACATACACAAAAACAAAAATTAATTGCTAATTTTCTAGTTGCAAAAGAAATACATACTTAATGAACAAAACCTTGAAAACAAAAGAGTACAATGATAAGAAAAGAATTACCTATCGTTGACCACACAGATCTCAATGCTAAAACCTGAATCTGTGTGTTCTCTTCATTACTCCCTTTTCCCTCTTTCCTTCCTCCCCTTCTCTTTTTTCCTTCCTTCCTTCCTTCCTTCCTTCCTTCCTTCCCTCCCTCCCTCCCTCCCTCCCTCCCTCCCTCCCTCCCTCCCTCCTTCCTTCCTTCCTTCCTTCCTTCCTTCCTTCCTTCCTTCCTTCCTTCCTTCCTTCCTTCCTCCCTCCCTCCCTCCCTCCCTCCCTCCCTCCCTCCCTCCCTCCCTCCCTTCATTTCTACTAATTTCTTATTTTCATGAAAAGAGGATCCATCTCACCGGATATGATGCTTCATAAATTGCCTTTCTTATTTAGCAACATTTCCAAATGTCTCTATAGCTCTTTACCAATGTGGATTTTTCTGAACGTAATTTAAAAAATAATTTAAGCAGCTCTATTTAATTTTTCAGCTATAAACTCAATCCATATTAGTTGCCAAATAATTCAGAATACATATGAAAACAAAGCTAAAAACGATCTTTAATGATCCTGCCAAATGTTACTGAAGTTTGTTATTCAGGTCACTTGAAATGATGTTAATGTAAAATGCACTTAGGAATTTTGGATTAAACACACTTAAGTTGGTTTTCTTTTACTGAAGGACTCCTTAGAGCCTTTAATATGCTGATGTGTATTATGGTGCTCACAGAAATGAGATAAAATGTAGAGTTTCTCAAATTTATTTGACTAGAGAATGTTCTGAGGAACTATGTTCGTTAACACACACATGCACGGGTATGCTCACAGAGTCATTGCTTGTTTATTTACTTTTTTCTAGGTGATTGTTGTAAAAATTGGGTAATAAGCTTAATATATCATGGCCATCTAGCTACATCAAGAATGAGGAACCATATTATCATTTCTAACGGCTGCAAAGTATGCCACTGTTTTTACGAGCCATATGTTTTTAATCAACTTCTTATTGGTGAGCATTTAGGTCGTTTCCATTTTTGTTGTTATTTGTAGATTGTGCTGAAATCAACACCCTTATACATCTCTTTCTGCAACATTGTCCAGTTATTTCCTTAGGACAAACTCCTAAAAAAAGAAATAGCACATGCCTTTTAACTTTATCTGTATTCCCAGATTAGTTTCTTTGCCCAGGAATATACAGTTTTTCATAACAAGAGAATGAGGATTTAGTCCAAGTGTCTACCGTTTTACTCATGAAGGATAAACAAAGAGGAGCCAAATGGGCTCCCAGAAATATGGTTTGCTAAGTACTTGCAATTATTCACAAGACTGATATAAAAGAATAGTTATCCAGATTTAAAAAAATATGGAACCTGGCAGCTTCCCTCAGGACTTCCTCAGAATTATAAAAAATAAAGTTTTTCCATTCCAAATTCCAAAATTGTCAGCCCCCCTTGTAGCAAATCTAAAAGTGTACAAAATGCATTACCTTCTGAGCTTGAAGTGAGAAGGAAACACATTGTAATCTAAGTTAAGATGTAGAAATAGATCCTTACTGTTCCTGTAAGTGATTTTCCTCTTCTCATTAATTAAAGCCTGACATACCTCATCCAGTGTTTATTAGAAGTATGGCTGCATTTCACCAAAGGCCTCATCAGATAATTTATTGGAGTTTGCACAGGCTGGGGGTCTCATCCTGCTTAGAATAAAAGGTGAGAAAGCAAATCTGTTTGATCAGGTCTCTCCCCCTCTGAGTATTGGCATCTGCAATGAGGCTTTTGAACAATGACATACAGAACCAAGCAAAGACTATTGTTTGCTTGTGTGGCAGACTAAGATCACAAATGTTAATGTTATCCCCAAGAACAGTTTTCAATTTATATCAAAATTGTATAAACAGGGTCACCAGGGCTAAATGGGAAGTCAATGACCTATGAAGATCAGAAAGTAAACAAAAGATCTTAAAATAAGCACATAACTTGAACACCTAGAGGGTTGCTGTATATCGAAAGGCAATTGTTTACACAAAGAAAGGGAAAATTACTTAGTGCTAATTCTGTTCCTTGCAGGCACCTTCTTCCCCATCTATTAGCAGAGTGGTAAATGGGCATTTCACTCTCTGCTTTGAAGGGCTGTGGAGAAACTAACATGAAACATCCTTTGCTATCATGAGGCACATTTAGAAGCCTCCCACATCCTTTCAGGGGCTGGTTAGCTTCATGCTACGTTCTTTCTTCAGGATAGGTGCTGTAGAGGTAGGGGGGAAGCTGGGAGACCCAACTAAGATTAAAGGAGTAAAATCCAGTTGGCAGGAAGGGATAGGTGGATTCACTAAGGTATATGGTTTAGGGTCTCTTTGAAGCCCAAACTTCCATCTTCAAAAGAAATTCTACCCAGATGGGGAACAAATGCGATCATGTCATTTGGTGGGTAACCCACACACTTTGGGTTCAAGGGTAGAGGAGTGCTGAGTCCCAAAAATTTCATGTGAAAAGAAAACGATGAATTAAAAAAAGTCATTTTTATAAAGCATTGATAGACACATATAATTGTGCACCTGAAACTGAAGCAAGTTAAAAACTTGCTGAAGTAAATAGTTTTCCCGTAAGAAACAAAAGATGTCAACTCTCCAAGTAAGTAAGTGCATGATTCAAGAAGCAGGAGAGTTTAGTGATTATGTATGTGACTCTGAGATCACACTGCCTAGAATTGGAACCAGGCCCTCCTGGCTACTAGCTATGTGACCCAGGGGAAGTAATTTGACCTTGTGTGCCTGACTGTCTTCATCACTATAGCACAGACCTGGGAGGTTAGCTGTGAAGATCAAATGAGTTATTACATGCAAAACGCTTAAAACAAGGCTTGAAGGTGCTCTAAGCTGGATCCTGCTGCTCACCATTCCTATCTTTACGAGTTACCTCTCACAATGAAAAAATCCACAGAGTCCTTCCCAAAGCTTTTTTCAGTTAAAAATACAATGTTGTTGTTGTCGTGTGCCATCTAGTCAATTCCAACTCATATTGACATTTTAGGACAGAGTAGAACTGCCTCATGGGGTTTCCCAGGCTGTAATCTTTATGGAAGCAGATTGCCAGGTCTTTTCTCTCACAGAGCTGCTGGTGGGTTCTAATCACTGTCCTTTCGGTTAGCAGTCAATTGAGTGATTAAATATTGTGCCACCATCAGGTACTAATTGACAGTCCATGTCACCTGGATGAGATAACACTCCAGGAAAGAGGAGGAGTTTGTGGGGCAGTGGGGAAGCTCTTAGAAGAAACTTAACCAACCTTAAACCAGTTGACATGGAGTGGATTCAGACTCGTGGCAACCCTGTGTGTGCCAGAGTATAACTGTGCTCCACTGGGTTGTCAATGGCTCATTTTTTGGAATTAGATCTCCAAGCCTTTCTTCCAAGGCCGCATGGCGTGAACTCAACCCTCCAACATTTTGGATAGCAGTGGAGTATGTAAACTGTTTTTGCCACCCAGGGACTCCTAACCCACCTTACGATCTTATTAATTGTAAGGAGAATCTGTAGTGTTTATGCAAATCACCAAAGAAAGAATGTGCCAGTGTCATTCGGTATGGTAAATTTCCTGGATCCTTGACTGAATCACAGGAAGGACGGAAGTGTCTCGTTTGAAGGCAATCATGAAAGTAGGGCAAGGAGTGAGATCATGAAAGAATCATGTAGGTCGTTTGTGAAAAAGACTGTGAAGGATTTCAGGAGTCTTTGTTTTGGATGTGGGCTGTAGAGAGCCAAAATGGGCCATGGGGGGCGGGGGGGAGGGGAAGGAAAGAGTGCATATTGTTCAATTTAACGAAAAACAGACTCTCATATCTGCTTCTGCATTTAATCTATGGTGAAGCCTCTGAAAAACTCCACTGTACTCTAATGAAAGCAGGAGAATGAAAATGGCAAGAACATTTTAGTATTATTATGGAAATAGTTTTGAATTCATAGATTTCCTGAAAAGGTCTAGGGGAGACTCCAAGGGGCCCCAGATCATATTTTGAGAACTACTACTAGGACAAAGTCTTATGCTTGGTCAAGACTGGCTAACTTTATTGTTATTTCTTTATTATAGTTTATTGATTCTGAGAGGTATGTTTTTTTTCATATTTCACATCTCTGAATTTGGGATGTGTCTTATATTGATAGTGTCTTACAATAGCTGTTGGCCTAGTGGCAGTTGTGACATAGTTGTTACTGCCTGTGCAGGCATGGACTTGGTCATAGTTATTCCTATTGTCACCATTTCAATTGAATTATGTGCATTGTTGCTACTATGTGCTGAGCTTAATTTTTATTAAAAGACTCTTCCTCCAATAACTTACAGTGTAATTTGTTTTGAAATAAAGTTACTATATATGGAAAAAGGCAAGGAGACAGAGCAGTAGGGCATAAATTTGATATTAATGAAGCTGTTTTAGAAGAATGAATACAATTTTATATTTTCTTGGACTGGATTAATTGTGTGTTTTATGGATCATAAGAAAGGAAGTAGCTGTGGCTGTGCTGTGTGTCATTACTGAGATATGTGTAAAATGATGGCCTATCACATGCCAAGGAATACCGCTGAAGACAGGAGAAATGGCCACATCTGTTGATATGAGAAAAAGATGCTACAGAACAATGACAGGCTGTTGTGATCAATTCGTGCATCACACAAAATTATCATTAAGGCAGAGTGTCATAGTATAATTGGCAGTGTTTTTTCTTTCTTAGAAGTCTATGAAATAATTCATGTTTTAGCATTGATGACATCCAAGATTTCATAAAAAACCTTACAACAATATTCTTGACTGGTAAAGAAGATACAAAGGGTGTGGCAGAGCACATTGTACGTGTTCCAGAATTGTTTCATATGCCTTTCTTTTGGGCACGATAAATCTTTTATTTTTCAGTCCCCCAACATAAAGCAGAACCATGTGATTAATTATGAACAATGAAATCTAGAATAAGTGACATGCATCATTTCTGGGCTGAGGCAGCGAAAAGCCCCTGTGTGACTTTACAGTTTCTCACTTTCTCTTGGGTTGAGTGTAGGAGTGGTGTGTTGAAGTGGCAGACCCGCAAGATGAAAGCAGCCTGGATCTCTGAGTTACCACATGGAGGATAATGCACTATATTATGCAGAGCTGTCTGACCTACAGCAATCTCTGTATCAGTGAGAAATAAACTTAGTGTTAAGCCACTGGGATTTTTGGGGTCATTTGTCACAGCAGCTTAACCTAACTTATCCTAATTAATACAATAGGTTGAACCAAAAGGTAGAGGGTGACAGGAAATTCTGACTTTCCAACTCACTTTCTATAAACACATCCCACTATGAGTCAGAATCAACTTGAAGGCAATAGGTTTGGCTTTTTTGATTTTAAGGATGAAACACTCCTTTCAATATTGGAAAATTGATTAATATAAAACACCTTATCCGTAGAATGAAGGACAAAACCCACGCGATAAGCTCAATAGATGCGGAAAAGTATTTCAACAAAATCCAGTACCCTTTCATGAAAAAAACACTCAAAAAACTAGAAATAGAAGTGAACTTCCTCAACCTAGCAAAGGGCACCTGCAAAACCTCTGTAGCTAACAGATACTTAGTGGTGAAAGTCTAAATGATTTTCCCTTGAGATTACCAATAAGGCAAAGATGTCTGATCTTGCTTCTTACAGTTAACATTATTCTACAGGTTCTAACCAGGGCAGTTAAGCAAGAAAATGAAATAAGAGACATACACATCGGAAAGGAAAAAAGCAAAACTATCTCAATTTGCAGATGACATGATGCTATGTATAGGAAATCCTAAGGAATCCACTAAAAATTATTTGAACTAATAAATGAATTCAGCCAGACAAGATCAATATACAAAAATCCATTGTATTTCTATACATTAACAATGAATAATTAGAAACGGAAATTAAGAAAAAAATTTCATTTGCAATAGCATCAAAAGAATAAAATATTTAAGAATAAATTTTACAAAATAAGTCCAAGACTTGTACTCTGAAAACTACAAAAATTACTGGAAGACATTAATGACTCAAATAAATGGAAAGTAATCCCATGTTCATAGATTGGAATACTTAATATTATTAAGATGGCGATAAAAACCAAAAACCAGACTCGTTGCCGTTGAGTGGATTCCGACTCATAGCAACCCTATGGAAGAGAGTGGAACTGCCCCATAGGGTTTCCAGTGAGCAGCTGCTGAATTTGAACTGCCAACCTTTTGATCAGCAGCCAAGCTGTTAACCACTACGCCACCAGGGCTTGGAGAGGGTAATACTTTCCAAACTAATCTACTCATTCAATGCAGTCCTTATCATAACACTAGTTGTTTTTTTTTTCAGAAATTGACAAACTGATGCTAAAATTTATGTGGAAATTCAAGGGACCCAGAAGGGCAAAATGATATTGAAAAAGAAGAACAAAGTTGGAGAACTCACATAATATTTTTGCTTAAATTAATAAGACAATATGATTCTACTTGAGGTCCTAAAGGGCAAGGTAGTGTTTTTTACTTTTACTATTATATATCTATGGCCCAGACCTGTGAGAGGTGCATACACATTTCAGAAGAGCAATATTTTTATTGTGAAGATCAAATTAATATGTACTTATTTGTACTAATCAGATAGACTAGGTTTTTTTTCATTAACACACTTTCAAAATCTTAAAGGGTTATAATGACAGGAGTTTATATTTTGCTCTTATTACATGTCCATTGTGGGTTGGATGGGAGCTCTGTATCTCTTCATTTCAGGCTGATGGGGCAACCACCATATCAAATAGTGCTGGATTTTATGGCAGATGGAAAGAGAGCTCTGGAGGATCTTGTACCAGCAATGAGATGCTCAAGCCTGGAAGTGATGTATCATTTCTGCTTAGAAATCATTGGACAAAACCAATTACATGGTGCTGCTCAATTGTACTCTTACGATATTGCCATGGGCTCCCAAGATCAGGAAATTTCACATATATATTTATATATGAACTTTTTTATATATATATACAATTTTACATATGTATATAATTTTATATGGGTATATAATATAATTTTATGTATGTATATAATCAACTCTAGTGGAAACCCTGGTGGTGTAGTGGTTAAGTGCTACAGCTGCTAGCCCGAGGGTCGGCAGTTCAAATCCGTCAGGCTCTTCTTGGAAACTCTACGGGGCAGTTCTACTCTGTTCTATAGGGTTGCTGTGATGGCACTGGGTTTCTGGGTAATCAACTCTAAATTATACATACGAATTTATTCTAAAAGTATCCCACTAGAAATAGGGCTCCTTCACACATTTTAACTGCTCCATTGTATCCCACTTTACAGATAGACCATGATTTATTTAATTAATGCTCTATTGAAGGATATTTAAGATATCTAAAATATTTCTTAAATATTTTTTCTAGTTTGGATTTTTTTTATTGTGCAATTGGTGAAAATTTATGGAGCAAATTAGATTCTCATCTGATAGTCTGTACATAAAGTATTTCATGGCCTTGGCTTCATTCCCCACAATGTGTCAGCACCCTCCCCATTTCAGCCTTGGGTTCTTGTTTCCTTTTGTCCTGAGTTGCTACCACTTCCTGCCTTCTTACCTTTGCTTTTGGACAAAATTTGCCCATTTGATCTCTTGTAATTGATTGTTCTAAGGATAACTTTCCTTTTGGGTGTTATTATTTATTTTATGGACTTGTCTATTGTTTGGCTGGAAGGTGGTCTCCAGGAATGGCTTCAGTTCCAGGTCAGAGGGTGTGTCTTAGGGCCATAGTCCTCCATTCTCTGTCTGGCCAGTAAGTCTGGTCTTTTTCATGAATCTGATCTTTTGTTCTACATTTTTCTCCTGGCCTGTCCAGGACCCTCTGTTGTAATCCCAGTCAGAGTGGTTGGTAGTGGTAGCCAGGCACCATCTCATTCTTCTGGTCTTGGAGTCATGTCTGTGGTTCATGTGGCCCATTAGTCCTTTGGACTAATTGCCCCCTTGAGTCCTTTTTTTTTTTTTTTTTTTAACTGGCTTCTGTTCTGGACTAGAAGAGACCAATAGTTGTATCTTAAATGGCTGTTTGCAACCTTTTAAGATCCCAGATGTTACTAGGTAAAGTGGGATGTAGAATATTGTCTTTAAGAACTATGTTGTGCCAATTGACATAGATATCCCTCTAATTCTTTCTGTTTTTTGATATTATTAAATATTTTACAATCAATAACCCTTGAACATATGTCTTAAAAAAAAAAAAAGTCTTAGCCAGCCATAAATGCTTGTGACTGACTGAAAATGACAACAAATGAATGAATGAGGGTAACCAATTGCCAGTGATTTAAGACTATAAACACGTGGCTGGTAAAGAAAAAATACGTATCATTTAAACCTTCATCATATTGTTCCATGTATTTCAGGAAGACTGTAAAGGCATAGGGATTCTTAGCAATGTGCATGTAGTAGATCGTATGTATTCAGCATTTCTAGAGCTCCTTTAAACTCTTGGATTCCTGTCCAAGTTAAAGACAAATCTTGATTATAAAATTTAATATCCACTTTCAGCGCCTGTGGAAGTAAGGGAGATTGCAGTACGTTATTGCCCTGAGAAGTCTGAAGCTCCTGAGAAATGAACACAATGGTAATGTAACTCCTAATTTATTTTATCATCTTCACTTCTAATTCTTTAGCCACATATAAGATTTAAGTGAGAAATCTTAATGTAAAGATAGGGTTTTAGTAGTTTAAACCAATCATGAGTATGCTAGCTTGAAAGCCTTTGACTATGGAGGTGTTTACAGGCCCAGAAGGACAGAGGTTTTGGCAGCTCTCAGTTTTGATGGGTTAAGTAGTTTGTATTCCGTGGGGGGAGGGGGGGAAGGGTGTCTTACTGTGGAAGATAAATGAGTTCCTCAATTTATGAACTTACTCCCCAGGCTACTCAACTTCGCTGAGCTCTCCTGGCAACTATTTGACGGGGTTCTCACTGTGAGACAGTCAGCACCATGCTCAGAGCCCTGCAGGACAAATAAACCCCACTGAACCAACCAAAGTACTGGGGAAGCTTGAGTAATTTTCGTTAATCCTAAATCAGGATAAAGAGTGGATAGGGGAGTGGTAAAAATAGCCTGGTGCCCGTTGTAGGTCCCTACTCACATGATCTTTATAAAGACTCATCCCAATGGACAACGGAAAGAAACTAGAAAAAAAAAAATGTTTTTTTTCAGGCTGATCTATTTCATTTTCAATTCAAGCTGTGTATGCTATACATAAAGCCAAAAAAGCCCAGTGCCATCGAGTCAATTTAGATTCAAAGCGACCCTATAGGACAGAACAGAACTGCCCCATAGGGTTTCCAAGGAGCGCCTGGTGGGTTTGAACTGCCGACCTTTTGGTTAACAGCTGTAGCACTTAACCCACTACACCACCGTACATAGCACATTTTAAATATCTGTTCTATTTCAGTAATTTTATTTATGTAGTTATTTTCTTAGCCTGGATATGTGTGTGTGTGTGTGTGTGATATTTGGCCAAGGAGAGAATAAGGGAGAAGTTAAGTAATATCATATAATCAGGAATTATAGAAAATTATTACTTCTGATTTGGGAATATAGAATAAAACCAAAAACCGAACTCATTGCCGTCAAGTTGATTCTGACTCATAGCCACCCTGTAGGACAGAGTAGAACCGCCCCATAGGGTTTCCAAGGAACAGCTGGTGGATTTGAACTGGCACTGGGCTGGGTATCTTTTGGTTAGCAGCTGTAGCTCTTAACCACTATACCACTAGGTTTTCCTGATACACCTAAAAAAAAATGCCATGAGAAATGCCTGTCCTATAAATAGTTGTTAAGTGAATGAAACGAAGAAAGGTTATTGAATCATATCTGTAGCGGGTACTAGAAATTGAGTGTTGATTCTTTTAAAAAAATGCTAGCACAGCATAACAACTTCCTTTCACCTTTACCAAGATTTCCTTAGTGTGTGGACTAAACCAAAAGCAAGGAAGTTTCCTGAACCCAACAAAACACTTTGAGGGACAGTGTAGCAGGGGTAGGGGTCTGGGGACCATGGTTTTAGGAGACAGCTAGGTCCATTTGTATAACAAAGTTTATTAAGAAAATGTTCTGCATCCCACTTTGGCGAGAGGTATCTGGCGTCTTAAAAGCTAGTGAGAGGCCATCTAAGATGCACCAGTTGGTCCCAACCCACCTAGAGCAAAGGATAATAAAGAACACCAAAGACACAAGTACAATATTAGCCCACATAAACCTGAGACTCCATCAGCCTGAGACCAGAAGAACTAGACGGTGCCCAGCTACTACCAATGACCACCCTGATAGGGACACAACAGAGTCCCTGATGGTACAGGAGAAAAGTGGGGTGCAGAACTCAAATTCTAGTAAAAAGACCAGATTTAATGGTCTGTGACTGGAGGAACCCCAGAAGACATAGTCCCCAGACTCTCTGCTAACCCAGAATTAAAATCATTCCCAAAGCCAACTCTTCAGACAAAGATTAGCCTGGAGTATAAGACATAAAATGATACTCATGAAGAGTGTGCTTCTTAGTTCAAGTAGATACTGGAGACCAAATGGGCAGCTCCTGTCTGGAGGTGAGATGAGAAGGCAGAAAGAGATAGGAGCTGGTTGAATGGACATGGGAAACCCTGGGTGGAAAGGAGGAATGTGTGGTCACATTTGTTGTTGTTGTTGTTAGGTGACGTCGAGTTCGTTCTGACCTATAGCGACCCCATGCACAACAGAAGGAAACGCTGCCCGGTCCTGCCCCATCCTTACAACAGTGGTTATGCTTGAGCTCATTGTTGCAGCCACTGCATCCATCCACCTCATTGAGGGTCTTCCTCTTTTCTGCTAACCCTGTACTTTGACAAGCATGATGTCCTTCTCCAGGGACTGATCCCTGCTGACAACATGTCCAAAGTATGTAAGACACAGTCTCGCCATCCTTGCTTCTAAGGAGCATCCTGGTTGTACTTCTTCTAAGACAGATTTGTTCATTCTTTTGGCAGTCCATGGTATATTCAATATTCTTCGCCAACACCACAATTCACAGGGATCAATTCTTCTTCAGTCTTCCTTATTCATTGTCCAGCTTTCACGTGCCTATGATGCGACTGAGAATACCATGGCTTGGGTCAGGCACACCTTAGTCTTTAAGGTGACATCTTTGCTCTTCAACACCTTAAAGAGGTCCTTTGCAGATTTACCCAATGCAACGCATCTCTTGATTTCTTGACTGCTACTTCCATGGGTGTTGATTGTGGACCGAAGTAAAATGAAATCCTTGACAACTTCAATGTGTTCTCCGTTTGTCATGATGTTGCTCCTTGGTCCAGTTGTGAGGATTTTTGTTTTCTTTGTGTTGAGGTGCAGTCCATACTGAAGGCTGTGGTCTTTGATCTTCATTAGTTAGTGCTTCAATTCCTCTTCACTTTCAGCAAGCAAGGTTATGTCATCTGCATAACGTAGGTTGTTAATGAGTCTTCCTCCAATCCTGATGCCTGGTTCTTCTTCATCTAGTCCAGCTTCTCGTATTATTTGTTCAGCATACAGATTAAATAGGTATGGTGAAAGAATACAACCCTGACGCACACCTTTCCTGACTTTAAACCAATCAGTATCCCCTTGTTCTGTCCAAACAACTGCCTCTTGATCTACATAAAAGTTCCTTGTGACCACAATTAAGTGTTCTGGAATTTCCATTCTTCGCAATGTTATCCATAATTTGTTATGATCCACACAGACGAATGCCTTTGCATAGTCAATAAAACACAGGTAAACATCCTTCTGGTATTCTCTGCTTTCAGCCAGGATCCATCTGACATCAGCAGTTTTATCCCTGGTTCCACGTCCTCTTCTGAAACTGGCCTGAATTTCTGGCAGTTCCCTGTCAATATACTGCTGCAGCCGTTTTTGAATGATCTTCAGCAAAATTTTGCTTGTGTGTGATATTAATGATATTGTTCTATAATTTCCACATTCAGTTGGATCACCTTTCTTGGGAACATCGAGCAGCTAAAGCAAAAGGAAGAATTGATGAAGTAAAAGAACTGAACAGAAGGTTTCAAAGGGCGGTTCGAGAAGACAAAGTAAAGTATTATAATGACATGTGCAAAGAGTTGTGGTCACATTATAGGATTGCAACTAGGGTCACATAATAATGTGCGTATAAATTTTTGTATGAGAGACTAATTTGAGCTGTAAACTTTCACCTAAAGCACAATAATAATAATAATAATAAAGATTTCATGAGTGTGATTCCTTGTTTTTTATTTTTTTCCTTTTCTCTGTCAGTCCTTGCTGGCTCTGATCTCAGGGCTATCTGACCTGTTGTTATCACATAGATAAACTCCGTGTAACTTGCACTTGAAAATGAATAAGTCTAGCCTTTTGCAGAAAAAGACGCAATTTTAGAAACGCTGGGAAGACAACTATGTATTGCTTTTGATTCTTATTGATTTGATTCATGCCTGGAACCTTATTGATTCATGCCTGGAACCTTACATAGACCTTCAATCCTTAGACCAAGGTTTCGTCATGTTTGGTAATATGGCAAACGAGTCCTGGACACTTGGGTTCTAACATTTGCTTTGTTCTGAATATCTAAGTGACATGGCACAAACTGCATCTTGTACCTTGTTTTCTACTCTGAGTCCTATTTGAACCTAGCTCAGTGATTTGTGTACAGAGCAGACATTCAGAACCTCAAACTATCTCTGCAGACTTAAGGATTCAAGTGGTGTGATTCCAGAGTAGATTTACTATGAACGTTAGTAACAATGTATATATGTTAAGGCAAATATGAGTAACCTGTTTATTTTGTGTCTCATTCCTGAAGTTGGAGGACCCATTAAGATTGAATAATTATGAACATGCATGGAAAGAGGCAAGACGAAGGAAGAATCAATAATTTTGGTCAAACAAGGCACCATTTAAGAAAGAGAGGCAGCAGATTTGGGGAGTAGTCCATTCTCGCCTGCAGCGATGCCACACTGTGACGGTGACGGTGACAGTGACAGTGACAGTGACCTAGCCTCTCAGGGCTTCAGTGTCCTCAGCTGTCAAATGACAGCTCTCTAAGGCCAAATAGTTAATCATTTTTTCCCCCTTTCCTTTCACTTATTGATTTATTCAAACACAATTATTGAGAGTCTATCATGCGCCAGGAATTTTTCTAAGCACTGGGAATACAAGAAAGACCAAAACATCTAACAAATGATAAATAAAAGAGTTGGATATTTTTTCCTAAGCTTATTGGCTACTCACGTTTCCTCTTTTGTGGCATGCCTTCATATACTTTGCCCATTTTTAAAATCTTTCTCCTAGCAATTTGTAGGAGATTTTATAAATTGTGTGTGCTAACCCCTGTACCCGTGAATGTGATCTTTAGCCTGCCCTTGTGGAGTTTACATTCTAGATGGGGACAGACACACAGTAGCCTAAAACATTATCAAAAGTATAATTAAAAATACATACCTGTTTATAGGCATATGTGTGTGTATATGTCAAAACCTGGTGGTGTAGTGGTTAAGTGCTACAGTTTGAATCCACCAGGCACTCCTTGCAAACCCTATGGGGCAGTTCTACTCTGTCCTATAGGGTCGCTATGAGTTGGAATTGCCTCCACGGCAAAGGGTTTATACGTATATGTCAGACGGTGGGATGTGCTGTGGAGGGAAAAAATGCAGGGAAGGAAGAGAGGAAGTTCTGAGTCAGAGTGACAATTTAAAATAGTGTGATCTGTCTGGTAAGTCATCTAGAATTATGTACTTCCAAGTAGATGCAGTTAGACTCACTGAAGAAAATCCTATGCAATTCCTTTGGGATTCATACTCTCTATGGAAGGTTTTTCCTCTGCAAACACTTCTTTGACTTGATTTCATTTATTTATCTGTTTTTATGCATAGTTTTTTAAATTGCAGTATAATTTACTGATAACAAAATGCACAGATCTTCAACTTTAGTTTGATGAATGCAGACAGGCACATAATCTCTGTAACCACCACACAAAACAAGATGTAGAACATTTCTGCACTTCTCAAGTTCCATCATCCACCTTTCTGGTCAACCACTCGCTGACTTCAGTCCTGAAAGATTAGCTTTGCCTTGCTCAGACTTCATGTCAATGAAAACATTTAGTCTATTTTTTTTTTTTTTTGCTTCTGTCTTCTTTGCATCAGGTTAATGAGTAGAAGGGTTGTCCATGATGCTTTTTGTGACAGTATTTTGCATATTTTTATTGTTGAGTAGTGTTCCACTGTATAAATTTACTTGGCTTTTAAATAGAGATGTTTCACAAATAAGAGCCTCTTTTCCCCCAAAATACGGACAAGAATCTTGCTGCTGAAAGGGAAACGTAGAACTGAAGGACGGAAGGGTCTGCATCGCAACCTCACTACTACAGGACCTTTCACATTTCTCTCTCCCTTTACGGACACATCTTTTGTTAGTGTCAGTGGGTTTCTTACTTCCTCTGAGTGTTAACAGAAGGCCCCCATTTTGACAGCCTCTTGGCCACTGACCTTGTCCTCTAGACACTTGGCTGTCAATTCCAGGCTTCCACACCTGGGGGCCAGACACTTATGGCTGCTCCAAGGGACAAATTACCCAATAAGCGATGTAGGCATAGGCTTACTTATGCTTACTTACTTACTCATCACATGGGTGAAATTGTGCACTACAGGTTAGTAAGTAAGCACCGTGAAGCCTGTGCGTAACGCACTTACTGGTTAATCCACCCCTGGCTGCCCCTATCACTGCTAATCCAGTTTCTTAGACACGGCACCGGCCATTCTGTTCCTTTGCCTGATCTGCCGTAAGTACTGCAAGATGGAGCAGCAGTCCTATGTCCTCGGCTACATGTGTCTGTCACACAGGTGTGAGCTTTTATTCTAACTAGGTTAAAGAGCTCCACTGGATTAGCGAGGGTTCCAGGCTCTTCCTTTAGCTCATTACTCTTTACTGATCCTCACACTTGCTGATTTGAATGCCAAAGCAGGTAGAGCTGGGTAGGTAGGGGTAGAGGAGAAGAGAATCCACTCATCTTGGGGTTTGTCTTTAAGGGGCAACTGCTCTTCCTTTTAATTGATTTCTGAACAGAGCAGGCCTGGATGATTCAGGGAAGTGCTTGTGACATAAAAAACCACACCGTACAGGTGTCTCAGGGATGTATAACTCTAAATATTCAGTTTAATGAAGTGATACAATAAATTCTTTTCCTAGAGGAACAGAAATTGCCTTCTAAGGGGGTGACCAGGCGTGGTGTCCAGTTAGCTGATGTGTGGGCTCTTGCAGGTATTACACTGCATCCCTGGTGCAATGAAGATGGCCATTCCTACCCAGGGAGAGGCATGGGATTAGTCAGTGGCACTTAGCTGTCACCACTTGTCTTACACTCTGTTAATTATTTTCTTGAACAATTCTGCCCTAGCCCTTTACCCAGACAGTATTCCTGAGCAGCAAGAGGGGAAATATGAAGGCGGCCACGCCATGGTTCGGAGTCAGAAGGTGTGCAAATTGCAGAGTCATTTCTGTCTGATCATTCTTCCTTGTGCTATAAAGATTCTGTCTCCTCTTATGAAAATCAGGCTTTCAGTGGGTGAATATATTGTGGTATGTTCATATAGTGGAATAATATGTGACAGTGAAAATGAATAATATAGAGCAACATGCATCGAAGTGGGTATATCTAAAAACCTATGGAGCAGAAAACAAGTTACTTATGTACAATAGGATATCATTTATGCAAAACTTAAAATACGCTTGATGAGTTTTATGTTGTCTTCAGGAAATTGACATATGTATAAAAATATAAAGACATGCTTCAGAACTGATCATCTCCAAATCAGAACTGGGGTTACCAATTCTCATGGGGCGGGGGGGGGGGGGGTCAGAGGATTATAGAGAATGCACTTGGGAGGTATAAACAAGGAATCACAATTATGCTTACAGTGCTGGTTTTAAACTGGGTAGTGGCCCCAAAGGTATTCTTTATATTATTATTCAAGGATTTTCATACATTTGAAAGCATTTATAATAACTTGATTAATAGAATTATGCTATCATTGTTTTTTTTATTCTTTAAATCATTAAACTTCTAAACTTGTTTTAATTCCCTAGTTGCTACATTTCAGGTTTTGATACAAAAACAAAGTTTGGGGGGAGTATTCTTTGATTTCAAAACTTCTAAATAGAATTCTTAGAAGGTAGTTTGATCATCTGAAACTAACATATGGCATTGTGTCAATTTAATTAATGATGTGGAACACAGAATTTTAAATACAGGCTTCTGCAACCTCTTTTCTCAATGAATTCTGTAATTCATGCATTCATTTATGAACTGTTTATTTGGACTGCTATGCCTCTTGCAGAGGAGTTGGTATCAACGGGGAGTGGGGAAATTGTCACTTTAAAAAATGTGGAATGAAAATGAAAGGTAGAAGAAAGCCACAATGAATTCTAGACAGTTTCCAGAGAGGGAATGCAGCCAAATACAATGAACATAAACCCGTTAGGAGCAACTACACCAGGATGAATGAGTGGGGTTTGCTGAGTCATTTCAGCCTTGACACCATCTGGAGCGGGTCAGCAGGAGCTGGATTTGGGTCAGGGCCTTCCATAGCTGAGATCCAACCTCTCATACTTAGTCCTGCCCATCTGCCTCCTCCATCCCTGGGTTTGCAAGGCCCTGTAGCTTATGTGCACTGAGGATAGCCCTTTGTCCCATGAGAATTTACAAAGGCCACTCTGCATTGGGGGCCACACCTGCCTGGTCCAGAGCTTTGGAAATGCTAACATACAGCAAGCAGGAGGATGCCAGTGACTCTCTATGAGAATGGAGATGTGAAGGCAGAGGAAGAGAAATGATGCAATTTCTTTTTCCAGCTAAGGAGAAGGATCGAAGAAATGAACGAGATCTGGGAGGAAATTTATATTAGGGGATAAACAAATGAGTTCTGTGCCCGCCTCTTTAAGTCTCTTCAATGCCATGTTCATTTCTCTTTTTTGATTACCAGGTAGTGCTGTCCTCAGTCTCTCGGGGCATACTTCTTTCCTGATCTGGCACAAACTACCCCGCAGGGCTTAAAGACATGCAGATGACAAATGATCAAGGTATGCCTCTCTTAATCAAGCTGCCGGAGTCGCCCATCTAAAGAGCTGTTTAAAAAACACATCTAGTGGGTCTCAGCCTCCAATATTCACATCTTATTTACTCCAACGTTCACTTTTGAAAAATCTAAAGAAATTCTCATGCAGGCTGTGATCAAAGGAAAAGGGCAAGCTAAAAATTTCCTATGCAAGGGAAGGCCATTTCTTTATTGCAAATTCAGTGGCTCGTTTTATGAGCTGAGGTCTTGACCTTCAAGCCAACATATGAATTGTTTAGGTTAACATTTAAAATGTAAGCTTGCAGAGCCAGAGTTCTTTCCAAATTATGCTCTTTAAATAGTTCTTCATTTGCTGAATGATAGTGAGTATTGGTCCTTAGAGCTTTTATGGCTGAAGGAAGGCACTGGAGCATGTTTTCCTTCTCAATTTACCACTGAGCAGCTACCATGTGTCTGGGACTGGGCTGGGTCCTTTCTACCCTATCATACCCCTCCCCTAGGAAAGCAAAGACCACATTTCAAAAATGTTATTTCAACATATATACAGAGAGAAGGGACACAGTGGTGGCTCAGTAGTAGAATTCTCACCTTCCACATGTGATGCTCAGCTTCTATTCTGGCCAATGTACCTCACTTGCAGCCACCTACCTGTCTCTCAGTGGTGGCTATCATGTTGCTATGATGCTGAGCAGGTTTCAGGGAAGCTTCCAGACTCAGATGGACTACGAAGAAAAGCTTGGTGATCTACTTCTGAAAAGCAGCCAATGAAAACCTTATGGATCACAATGGTCCACTCTCCAACTGATCCTGGGGATGGCACAGAGCCAGGCAGGTTTTGGTTCCATTCCGCATGGGATCGTTGTGGGTTGGGGTTGACTAGATGGCAGCCAGCAGCAACAGCAGCAACAGAGAGAAGAGACCAGATATTGGGGAGAAACTCAATACAAAACAATACAATTTTGATGTTCCGGAAGGTTCAACTTGTTTTACTTTTGCTAATATTTTCCTTCAGAAACAGTAATTTTATAGTGAAATGCTATGGATATAGAATGGGACTTCACAAGTAGATGAGGTCTGTAGTTAAAAAGAACAAAAAAAGTCTTCTCTGGTAAATGTGGAAGTGAGTCCCTCCAGAAATATTCTGGGTGGGGGCAGCTGTGCTCAGTGGAATTTCTTCTCATGGAGTCCTCTGCCAGATTGATCCTTCCACCTGAAGCCACTTCTCAGCCCCTTCACTCCTCTGGTCTCCTGGGAAGCGAATAGTAGCTGTTCCTTTTCAATCAAACGTTGTCACTTCTCACTCAGTCACATGGAACCCACTGAAGCAGGAATTTGACTATTACCTGCCATTCTGCCTAGTTAGAATGAATATCTGAGTCTCTGTTGAGCTGAGCAATGGAATGTTGTAGTCATAGGCCAGATGTCTACCTGAGCTGGTGTTGTACGTAATGTGCCTTACTGAGTATTTCTAACTCAATATATGCACTGAACTAGTCATCCAGTGTACATTAAATCAGCCACTGAGACCAAGCCTAGAGTGATTTGCTCAATCCAAAGCCATTCGCTTCTTTTAAAAGTAACATGTGTTTTACTTTTATACAATTTATAATAGCTCATGTTTTTTGTATACCCAGTTATGTGCCAGGCCTGTCCAAGGTGTTTTTTCATATATTATTGCAAACCCTCATCACAATCCACAGAGGTGGGCATTTACCTATTTTATAGGTAAAAAAGAAGCCAAGAATTATTAACTGACCTGCTCAAGCTTATGAAGACAGAAAGTGACCACATGGGAATGGAAATCCATTTCTCATCTGATACTGGAGTTTGCTCTCTTTCCGTTTTACCAAACTTTCCTCATATTCGAAACCATTACCACGGTTAATGTTGACCTGGTTAGGTAAATGTGGCTTCTGACTCTACTCACCCAGTTTAGAACAACCATGATGGAGGTGTATTTCGTTGGCTTGAATAAGGAAGAGTGCATTACAATAGATGCGTTTTATGTATAAACCCATTGCCCTCGAGTCAGTTCTGACTCATAGCGACCCTACAGGACAGAGTAGAACTGCCCCCATAGGATTTCCAAGGAGTGGAATTCAAACTACAGACCTTTTAGTTAGCAGCCGAACACTTAACCATTGTGCCACCAGGGACTCCGTTTTATGTATACTGGGCCAATCAACTACCAAAGAGCATCTTTTAAAAGGAATTTGCCTTTTCTACAAAGCATAGGACATTGAAGGGATTTCGCCAAAAATAATATGCTTTCCACCATTTACTCTTGCAGGTAGTTTTGGGCTGTTTCTCTTATCATTATATGGGATACCAAACTGGGGAGTTTGGTACTCTAGCTAATGAACTCTGGGACACAGTGAAGATTCAGTCTTCAATCTCTCCAGAGATAAAAGTGTGCAAAAAGAAAGATACACATTGCGCCTAATTTCTGCATTCCTTTCAGTGTCAGAAAAATTGTTTCTCTGTGGTGCAAAAGGGACTTTCTATCTGCTATTTGGAAAATTTGTATCAAATCAGCCCTGAATTGGGGTGTTTTGGGAGGGCAAAGGGTGATGCCACTTCTCTGATTGCACTTAGTGATACATTGTAATCTGCGGTTTATGCAGCCTGACATTGACATTCATTTAGCTGGGATTACAAGTGAATTATTCACTCCTTAATGAAGTGTACCCTGCATGACATATTGACCATGTGAGCTGACAATCATTGCTTTAAAACAGGCCTCGGTTACATTTTCTTTTGTCATTGATAGTGGGTTGTCAGTTAATACACTTAAAACAAGGCCTGCTGACCTGCCGTTCTCCCTGAAGTATTTGATTGGGGGCAGTAGAGATGTACATACAAAAATCAACTCTTTTAATGGAGGGAAAGAGTGAAAACATGAATGTCATGTGACTCAAAAAAAGAGCTTTTCCATTTACTTATACAAGTCCTCCCCAAGATTTTATTTTGAGAATTTTCAAATGTACAAAGAAACAGGAAAACAGTACCACAAACATCTATGTAGCCTTCAACTGGATTCACCAATTGTTAACATTCTTGTCACATTTGCACTCCCTCATCTGTCTATCTATCTATCTGTCTGTCTGTCTGTCTGTCTGCCTGTCTGTCCATCTATCTGTCTGCCTATCATCTATCATCTATCGTCTATCATCTATCTATTATCTATTTATCATCTATCTATCTACCTACCTATCATCTATCTATCTACCTATCTACCTATCTATCTATCTATCTATCTATCTATCTATCTATCTATCTATCTATCTATCTATCCATCCATCCATCCATCCATCCATCCATCCATCCATCCATCCATCCATCTATCATCTATCTATCTATCTATCTATCTATCTATCTATCTATCTATCTATCTATCTATCTATCTATCTATCTATCTATCTATCTATCTATCATCTATCTATCTATCTATCTATCTATCTATCTATCTATCTATCTATCTATCTATCTATCTATCTATCTATCTATCTATCTATCTATCTATCTATCTATCTATCTATCTATCTATCTATCTATCTATCTATCTATCTAATCTATCATCTATCTGTCTGTCTGTCTATCTATCTACCTACCTACCTGTATATATAATTATACGTAATACAGGAAACCCTGGTGGCATAGTGGTTAAGTGCTACAGCTGCTGACCAAAAAGGCTGGCAGTTCAAATCTGCTAGGTGCTCCTTGGAAACTCTATGGGGGCAGTTCTACTCTGTCTTTTAGGGTCGCTATGAGTCAGAATTGACTCAACGGCAATGGTTTATATATATATATATATATATATATATATATACACATACCTATGTATATATAATTTTAAAATAAGTTGCAGATATTATGACACTTTGATCCTAAATATGTTGGCAGGTACCACCAAGAATTAGGAAATTCTTCATACAACTAACATCCTATCGTCACACACCAAAGGAAATGAACAATTCCATAACATCACCTGATACATACTCCATATTATGATTTCCCCAGTTGTCCCCAAAATGTATTTTAAAGTTGCCTTTTTAAATTCAGAGTTCAATAAAAATTTACAGCTTGCATTCATTTATTGTGTGTTTATATAGCATTTTACAATGAGTGAGATGAAAGCGCAGGAGCCTGATCCACAGTCATATGAAAGAGCAAGTGATAAAGTGCTAGCTTTGTGTTGTACCAAAGTACTTCTAATAGCGTCACATGCATGAAACCCATGTTTGTAGTCATTTTTTTCCTAAAGCGTTTCAATTTACTGTACTTAAGTAGGCAGTTATATAGAAAATATTATTACTAATTCATAATTTTTTAAACTTCTATCTCAGAGAACTTTTGTGTATTTGCTTCTAAGGTTTTGAAGTAGCAGCAGGATTAAAGCTCCAAATCTACAGAGAGTTTGTCACCAGCCCACTCAAAAGAGGGTAAAAAATCATGAACATTCCTGCTTAAAGCAAAGTTTTTCAGCAAAATGTTTAGCATGAATGATAAGTTTCAAATGATTGCACTTTCTTCTCATTTAGACTTTTATTCTCCTGAAAGCAAAATGTGTTATAATTAACCATGGAAAGGACAACGGATTTTGAAGAACACTCACTGGGGCGAACGATGGTTTTATTACTGCCGTGGACACGTGGAGATCAAATTTAAGAGAATGTGGCTGAATTCAGTGTTTCAAATCCACTTCTCCTCTGTAATTACACGTGTCTAAGGTCTTGTAAATGGGCTGTATAATTGCTTTTGAGTTGCATTTAAAGGAAATATTGAGAAGCTGTGTTTCAGGAATTCCAGTTTGTGCGGATCTTATGCACTCTAGTTTATGTCGTTGTATTTTCATTAGCAGTGCAAAAACTGTTGCAGAAAATAGAAGAGGTGAACTGTGACTCTTTATGTTTACTTTGTAGAAGGTAGTAACTTCTTTTTTTTTAAAGCAGAACAATATTATCCTTTTTCATACTGTCTTAGATACCTAGTGCTGCTGTAACAGAAATACCACAAGTGGATGGCTTTAACAAACAGAAATTTATTCTTTCACAGTCTAGGAGGTTAGAACTCCAAATTCAGGGTACCAGCTCCAGGGGAAAGCTCTCTCTCTGTTGTCTAGGGGAAGGTCCTTGTTATCAATCTTCTCTTGGTCTAGGAGCTTCTCAGCGCAGGGGCCCCAGGTCCAAAGGATGCACTCCCCCCTAGTTCTTTATTCTTGGTAGTATGTGGTCCTTCTGTCTCTCTGCTCTCTTCTATCTCAAAAGAGATTGACTCAAGATTCAACCTAATCTTGTAGATTGAGTCCTGCCTCGTTAATATAATTGCTTCAAATCCTACCTCATTAACTTTGTTAAAAAAAAAAAAATCACACCAGTTAATGTGGAGTGCATTCTGACTTAGAGCGACCCCATAGGACACTGTAGAACTGCCCCATAGGGTTTCCAGGGAGCAGCTGGTTGACTGAAACTGCTGACTTTTGATTAACAGCTGTAGTTCTCAACTACTGTGCCATCAGAGCTCTGTTATAGAGGTAGGATTTACAACACACAGGAAAATCACATTAGATGACAAAATGGTGGGCAATCACACAATACTGAAAATCATGTCCTAGCCAAGCTGATACACGTTTTTGGGGGGATACAATTCAACCGCTAACTCATACTAAATTGTAAAAGCGGCATATGACCAATGCAATGTATTTTTAAAAATTTTTTAAAAGCCCGTTGATGATAGCTGTTGAATCTTAAAATTAGCTGGAAGTTTTTCTTCCTTCCTTTTTGATAGTAGAAAATAGATACATATTTCATCACTTCCAAGACATGTATTTTCCACATTTTAGTATCTCTGAAATCACACTGCACCTTGAAAGAGATGTCATGAAAGTTTTTAAATTAGTTATTATTTTACATACCCCTTTCTTTTTCTTAATGGTATATAAAATAATAATCAATGGCTTCTTAATTTCTGTGAAATACAGTGCTATGCTACACTGAAATATACCTATCAATGAGTAATCCATAAAAAATTTTTTATGAGGCTTTTGGAACTGAATATTCGTGCACACACTTTTCTGCCAGGAATCCATGAGGCTCTCAGAGCAACATTTTGCCCCAGGCTCCGGGACACTGGGACCTGTATGTCAGGGTTTCTTCGTTTTTCACTTGGCAAGTTCATTAGGACCTTATCTTATTTTTTAAAAAATTTTCAAGTACCTTTTATTGACCAGTAAGTAGTTGCAGTTGAGTCCCCTCCAACTCAGGGCGACCCCACGTATGTCAGAGTAGAACTGTACTGCATACGGTTTTCTTTTTTTTTTTTTTAATTTTTATTGTGCTTTATGTGAAAGTTTACAAATCAAGTCAGTCTCTCATACAAAAATTTATATACACCTTGCTATATACTCCTAATTGCTCTCCCCCTAATGAGTTGGCACACTCCTTTCTGCCATTCTCTCTTTTCGTGTCCATTTGGCCAACTTCTAATCCCCTCTTCCCTCTGATCTCCCCTCCAGACAGAAGATGCCAACATAGTCTCATGTGTTTACTTGATCCAAGAAGCTCATTCTTCACCAGTATAATTTTCTATCCCATTGTCCAGTCTGGAGAGTTGGCTTTGGGAATGGTTCCTGTCTTGGGCTAACAGAAGGTCTGGGGCCCATGACCATCAGTCCTTCTAGTCTCAGTCACACCATTAAGTCTGGTCTTTTTATGAGAATTTGGGGTCTGCATCCCACTGCTCTCCTGCTCCCTCAGGGGTTCTCTGTTGTGTTCCCTGTCAGCGTAGTCATCGGTTGTGGCCGGGTACTATCTAGTTCTTCTGGTCTCAGGCTGATGTAGTTTCTGGTTTACGTGGCTCTTTCTGTCTCTTGGGCTCATAATTACCTTGTGTCTTTGGTGTTCTTCATTCTCCTTTGCTCCAGGTGGGTTGAGACCAACTGATGCATCTTAGATGGCTGCTTGCTAGTGTTTAAGACCCCTGATGTACTCTCCAAAGTGGGACGCATGATTTCTTAATAGATTTTATTATGCCAATTGACTTTGATGTCCCCTGAAACCATGCATAGGGTTTTCAATGACTGGTTTTTTGGAAGCAGATAAACAGGTCTTTTTTCTGAGGCACTTCTGGGTAGACTCAAACCTCTAACCTTTTGATTAGTGGCTGAGTGTCCTAACAGTTTGTACTATCCAGGGACTTCACCTTTTATTGAACTATAGCATATGTATAGAAAATTATAAGCTTAGTAAACTTTCATAAATGGAATATACCTGCCTAACCAGTGCTTGGATCAAAAATCAGAATATTTCTAGTCCCCTGGTAGCCTCCTTCATGGGAACTCTGGAGTACCTTTCTGCTTTTAATCTTCTTTAATGAATTGCTCTACATTTTATCCAGTTCCATTAATGACCAGAGGCTCGTCTTCATTTTTAGTGATGACATAAATGTAGAAGGCCCTACCTCCTCATGCCTGTATTTCTCAAAGCCGTCTTCAAGGAGCTGGCAGAAATGATGGGAAAGCAATGACACACGATTTTTTCACAGAAAATTCTTGAGTGATGCAGATGTGGTTTTTCACATTCATGGATGCAGAGTAACTGCTACTTCTTACTGTGATTTCAGACAGGAATCTCTGGGATGAAATGTTTGGGAGTCTCTTCAAGGTGGGTTGTAATGAGATGAGATTGCTTTGAGGCAAATACACAGAAGTATTCGTTACGGTGGGAATCCCTGGATGGTGCAAATGGTTAAGCGCTCGGCTGTTAACAAAAGGTTGGATGTTCGAGTCCACCCAGAGGAATCTCGGAAGATAAGCCTGGTGATCTACTTCCAAAAAATTGGCCACTGAAAACCCTATGGAGCCCAGCTCTGCTGTGTCACACCTGGGGTTACCATGAGTTGGAATCGACACAATGGCAACTGGTTACGTGTTAGTTATGGCAGATGGAAGCTGGGATTTTTTTTTTTTTAAATCAAATAGAGTATTTGCATGCATTATATGCTGGGGAGATTTATGTTGTTGTTAGGTGTCGTTTAGTCAATTTTGACTCATAGTGACCCAATGTAACAGTAGAACTACCGCATAGCGTTTTCTAGGCTATAATCTTTATGGAAGCAGATCACCAGGTCTTTTCTCCTACAGACCACCAACCTTTCAGTCAGCAGCCAAGCTCTTAGCAGTTGTACTACCGGGGCTCCTTGGGAGACCTATACCAAAAACCAAACCCCTTGCTGGCCAGTCAATTCTTTTGGACAGACTAGAACTGTCCCATAGGGTTTCTAAGGCTGTAATCTTTATGGAAGCACACATCTTTTTTCCATGGAGGAGCCGGTGGATTTGAATTGCTGATCTTTCGGTTATCAGCCAAGTGCTTAATCATTGCACCACCAGAGTTCCTGGGGAGACCTATAGCTGGGAGAAAATCCTAGATAATTAACTCTTTCAACACCAAATGGTAACATGGACCACCTTCTGTACACACTAGTTGTACAACCTATGTGAGCCCCCAAATGCCATCAATGCTACAATCAGAAGAGCTGCCTCCTATGAACTAGTGTGAGTCCCCTTCTTTGCTATTAATGGAACAGCAGGGAGTGTGAGAGGAGGCAAAGGCGGAAGGGAGGTCAGTTAGTCCCTGCTCCCCATGCTGAGGGGGTGGCATAGAAGGAAATGGACTGGAACCACTGACTGCTTTTCAAGGGGCTGTCAATTCAAACTTTAGAAAGATAATTCTAGAGATGTTAATATTTGACTCCAAGCCTTTTGATTGTGTATGGCATGGGGATGAGGTGGGGTTTAACATGTCACTGAAATTTGCAGTTGATGCATGTCCACCACCCTGAGAACTCTATCCCCTGCCTGTATGATTTAGCATGACAACCAGATTACATTTATACAATTAATTAATGTTTGCTTGGCCACTTTTATCCAATTTCTTTCCATAGCACATAAAAGAGAACCTGACATAAATTTCTCTTTCAAAACAATTGACTTAGCCACTGCTGACCTTCTGTTCTGTCATTCTAAGGATTGATTGGATATTGTTGGATTGTTTCATTCTACAGTAATTAAACATAAAATTAATTATGCTAGTAACCCATTATTTCTCTGAACCAAGGACTAAGTCATTTGTTTTCGCTTGGTTACTCTGAGAATCTGCCATCAGATGAACGAGGAAAAAAAAAAAGTCATACTGTTGCAAATAGAAACTAAATATTCTGAGGCACATTTTAATGGGGAAAATATAATCTGAATGCTTCTAATTTCCATATGCACAGTGTATTAAATTTGTTTAATGTAATTTAGGCCATAAATCTTTTACTTTATAATATGGTCATTTAAATATTTTCTCAGGTGGCTAATCATTTAGAAAACATGTCAAAGAAGAATATATGTTAAGAAAGAGAGATGGATGGATAAAACTAGAAGCTTCAGCAAAGCCATCATGAATCTCTAATTCTTGATTTGGTTTGCTGCTCAACTGAAATGAAATTTACTTCTCAAGTCATTTTCTTTGTTGGTTTTGTGTAGAAAATGCTTAAAATTACCTGGTATTGTGAGCACTGAACCTGGTTCTGAGAGGCACACAAGTATGACAGGACTAAATTATCAAAATATACGTGCTGATAGAAACCACAATAGGTTTTTGCGGTTTTCATTAGCGTAGGTCATATTAATTTAATTAACATGATTGAAGATAATATCACTGAATGAGGCAGCAGATACCTAGCCCTGGCCTATTACTCACCCGTAGGCTATAAAATGATGTACCTGACAAATGGGTCTGAAATGTCATATATTTCATATTTGGAATATGCTTTTTGCTACAGGTTTCCCTGTATTGTTTGTTTAGTAAATTTCTACAGTAAATTCCACCATTTACATTTGTGAAATGACTTGTGAACTTCATCAGATGAAAGTCTTGATGCTTTTCAAAATTCATGACTCAGTATTTTGAATATTGAGCAGATTTTTGGATTATAGTTAGACTTCATTTAATTTGGACTGTCATGTTATGTACTGTTTCACCTGACTGAAATAAAGGTTGGTGGTTTGAACCCACACAGCTGCTTCACAGGAGAAAGACCTGGCAATCTGCTTCCTAAAGATTACAACCAAGAAAACGCTATGGGGCAGTTCTACTCTGTCACATGGGGTTGATATGAGCTGATTTCAACTAGATGGCACCTAACAAGAACAAACATTGGTGTTTCACTTAGCTTCTCATCTGCTGGGATGGAGAGGAGTAGACCTGGGTTCTTGGTATGACCGTGCTGGCTCAGGGGCTTTGGAACCTAACATTTCTGACCCTCTGTTACCTCTCTGCAAAACAGGAGGAATGGATTAGATGATCCCCAGAGTCCCTTCAGTTCCAAATGATTATGACTCCATGCTCATTTTCCACAGGAATGGGCTGGGATGGCAAAGGAGAGAATATAACAACTAGGAATCTGCTACGGACCTGGTTGCCTATGGTCTACATGCTCTCTATCTATGAAGATGGTATATAAAGACTAAGAGATAAGACAGGCTTTCCTTGGGGTTAAATTACTTCTAAGCATCGAAGTTTGGAGCCCTGGTGGTTCAGTGGTTAAGAGCTCTGCTGCTAATCCAGAGTCAGTAGTTTGAACCCACCAACTACTCCTGAGGGGCAGGAATTGACTCAGTGGCAATGGGTTTGGTTTGGCTTTTGGTTTAAGCATCAAATTTTAGATTTGAAGAGGACTGTCACCATCACATACTCAAAACTCTTATAATGATAATGATAATAATTATTGATAACTATGT
This sequence comes from Elephas maximus indicus, assembly GCF_024166365.1. NCBI lineage: Eukaryota > Metazoa > Chordata > Mammalia > Proboscidea > Elephantidae > Elephas > Elephas maximus. Next base: position 69,889,648 of record NC_064835.1, on the reverse strand, counting down.
TTTATGAGGACCCCTGGTGGCACAGTGGTTGAGAGCTCCTCTGCTAACCAAAAGTCAGCAGTTCGAATCCATGAACTGCTCTTTGGAAATCCTATGGGGTAGTTCTATTCTGTCCTATAGGGTTGCTATGAATTGGAATGAACTCGATGACCGTGAGTTTGCTTTGGTTTCAGATGTACTATCAACACTACTAGGTATTTTGCATCCATTATCCCATTTCGTTCTCACAATGATGCTTGAAGATATATATATATATATCTGTAATATTCCAATTTACAGTTACTTATTTTAATTTTTAGTTACAATCTGAGTAAGTCCCAATTTCAAAATAGTGGGGGCTTAATATGTGCTTTTTAGTTTTAGTAAAGCAGAAATATTTGAGTATCATTGTTGATTCCAAAGCTCTTTCCCCAGTTTCTCACTGCATGTTAAAGAAGTAATGATCTCCAAAGGAAATGTTGACTGGGAATTAATTGTGTAATCATATCCAGCACAATTCAGCTTGCCAATATACTAGTGCAAAAGAGGCTTTGTCTCCTGAGTAAATTGGTGGGAATTCAGAGGCACTAATTAAAGTTGCAACATCCTGAGTGAAGATCAACATACTTAAGCACAAAATTGTCTGTGTAACAAAATTTGAATTAAACTTAAGAGTCATCAAGCGGCTTCTATCCAGAACATTTTTGCCTTATAGGCTATATTTTGAAGGAAGAAAAAAATAGCATGTGTTGAGCCCCTTTCATGAAGCAGGCACTGAGCTAAGGCATCTCCACACTTGTTGTTATTGTTACTTGCCCTAAAGTTGGCCCCCTACTCCTGGCGACCCCATGCACAACAGAATGAAATGCTGCCTGGTCCTGCACCATCCCCAGGATTGGTTACAAATTGGATTGTTGTGATCATAGGGTTTTAGTTGCAGATTTTCAGAAATAGATTGCCAGGCCTTTCTTTCTATTCTGTCTGAGTCTGGACGCTGCAGTGAAACCTGTTCAGCACCATAGCAACATACAAGCCTTCACTTCAGACAGATGGTGGCTGCACGTGCAGTATATCGGTCTCCCACATGGAAGCTGAGAATTCTGTCACTGAACAACGAACGCCTCGTCCTCTCCACACTACATTTTATTTAATCTCCAATGTAGCCCTGCGAAGTAGCAATAATTGGCTTTGTTTTACAGAGAAGGAACAGAGAGATTAAGTAACTTGCTCAAGGTCACACACACAGGAAATGGTTCCTTATTCATTGTATGCATACGAGATGATCGAGAATACCATGGCTTGGTCAGCTGCACGTTAGCCCTCAAAGAGACACCTTTGCTTTTTAACACTTTAAAAGGAAAGGTCTTTTGCAGCAGATTTGCCCAAAGCAGTACTGTTTGATTTCTTGATTGCTGCTTCCATGGACCTTGATTGTGGATTCAAGTAAAATACCCTTGACAACTTCAGTGTTTTCTCTGTTTATGATGATGTTGTTTATTGATAGAGTTGAGAGGATTTTTGTTTTCTTTGCTGAGGTGTAACCCATACTGAAGGCTATATAGTCTTTGGTCTTCATCAGTAAGTGTTTCCAGTTCTCTTTACCTTCAGCAAGTAAAATTGTGCCATCTGCGTATTGCAGGCTATTAAGAAGTCTTCCTCCAATCCTGATGCTGTGTTCTTCTTCATATATCCAGCTTCTCAGATTATTTGCTCAGCATACAGATTGAACGAGTATGGTGAAAGGATACAACCCTGACACATACTTTTCTATTTTAAACCACACAGTATCCCCTTGCTCTGTTTGAATGACTAAATCTTGATCTATGTACAGGTTCTTCATGAGCACAATTAAGCATTCTGGAATTCCCATTCTTTGCAATGTTATCCATAATTGTTATGATCCACACAGTTGAATGTCTTTGCATAGTCAATAAAACTCAGGTAAACATCTTACTGTATTCTCTACTTTTAGCCAAGATCCAACAGACACCATCAATGATATCTCTCATTCTACTTCCTCTTCTGAATTTGACTTGTATTTCTGGCAGTTCCCTGTTGATGTACTGCTGCAACCATTTTTGTATTATCTTCAGCAAAATTTTACTTGTGAATGATATTAATGATATTGGTTTGATGATTTCCATATTCCATTGGGTCACCTTTCTTTGGAATGGGCACGAATATGGATCTCTTCCAGTCAGTAGCTAGCTGCCTTCCAAATTTTTTGGCATAGATGAGTGAGAGTTTTTAGCATTGCACCTGTTTGTCAAAACATCTCATTTGGTATTCTGTGAATTCCTGGAGCCTTGCGTTTTACCATTGTCTTCAGTGTGGCTTGGACTTCTTCTTCCCTCAGTACCATTGGCTCTTAATCATATGCTACCTCCTGAATGTTGACCAATTCTTTTTAGTATTGTGACACTATCCTTTCCATCTTCTTCCTTGATGCTTCCTGCCTCATTCAGTTTTTTGCCCATAGAATCCTTCAATATTACAACTCGAGGCTTGAATTTTTTCTTCAGTTCTTTCAGCTTGAGAAATGTCGAGCGTGTTCTTCTCTTTTGATTTTTTAACTTCGGGTCTTTGCACATTTCATTATAATACTTTACTTTGTCTTCTTGAGCCACCTTTTGAAATCTTCTGTTCAGCTCTTTCATTTCATCAGTTCTTCCTTTCGTTTTAGCTACTCTACATTCAAGAGCTGGCTTCAGAGTCTCTTTGGACATCCATTTTGGTCTTTTCTTCTTTCCTTTCCTTCAAAAGACCTTTTGCTTTCTTCAGGTATGATGTCTTCCAAAACCTTATTTGGTCTTCAGTCATTAGTATTCAATGCATCAAGTCGATTCTTGAGATGGTCCCTAAATTTGGATGGGATATACCGAAGGTCATGCTTTGGCTCTCGCGGACTTGTTTTAATTTTCTTCAGCTTCACTCTGTGCTTGAGCAATTGATGGTCTGTTCTGCCCCTGGCCTTGTTATGATGATGTTATTATCCTAATAATTTTCACTGCTTTTTCTGTTTGTGCATATGTCTGTATATAAGAATATATATATTTATGTATTGATTTGTACAAGATTTATTGGCTAGCAGTTGTATACAGATTTCTTGTAATTGAAATCTAACAGATGTAAATGAGGTCATCCTCTGTCTAGGCACAAAAGTTCAGAACTTACATTCTGGTTGCGCCTACCTGGGGTTAGGTAATTAGTGTTTACCGTATATAAATAAAAGAAAATACAAGTAGGCAAATAAAAAATAATGATAAAAGAAAGCCCTCCAAACAGATTGGCACTATTATCTTTTTTTGTGTATCTCTCAGACTTTTGTTTCCTATGTAAAACTAACAGGTATGTTCTCCAAAATGAAATCATACTATGTATATATGGTCTTGTAACTTGCATTTTAAACTTAAAATACCATGAATACCTTTCCAAGGCAACACACACAAACACACACACATAATCATATTTCATAACTGCATATCCAATTGCCTATTGATGGACCTTTAAGGTTATTTTCAGTTTCCCTTCCCTCCCTCCCTCCTTCCTTCCTTCTCTTCCTCCTTTCTTTCTTCCCTCTTTCCTTCCTTTTAACCATTATAGAAAACTGAAATTCCCTTAAATCATGAATAAAGTGGTGAGATAACCACCAATATCATCAGCTTTGTGTGGTCCAGGATCTCACTGTTCTGTATCAGATTTATTAAACGGTTTGAAAACAAGTGTTAGCTGGACTTCCATTTTACTGTAAGGTGCTCCACTGTTTGAGGGATTCTTTGGGCTATCATCAAACATGATTGGAAAGACTTTTCTTAAAGAATACTGACATGTGGTGCATTCTTCACACAGACAGTGCTGTTCTTCTTAAGGAAAGTATTTTGAAAGTTTTATTGATTCGATCAATTTATTTTTAGCTGACTCGTTGGTACTTTCCCCCCAATTGATTGTGACTGCAAACACACATTTGAAGGAAGTTTGTTCAGATTTAGGACTGGTTTATACCTGTGATATATGGCAAATCAAATTAACCAGCATGCAAATTGAATCCTTGGCCTCGCCTCATGAGTACAGAATTCTAAAAAGCATCTGAGAATTTCAGTTCTAGTATGACTTGTATTAGCAAACTATGGCCTGAGGAAAGTTCTGAATTTCTTCCAAACATTGTAAATACTATTGCTGTTGTCCTTGGGCAGTTGTGTCATCCCCCTTTTGAAGCTCATCCTTCACAGAAACTTTCAGGGTGCCATGATCAACAAAATCATAATCTTCCATTATACCACAGAAACTCTTTACTGTTTCTTCTAACTCTCATTAAAGTTGACCTATATTAAAGGACTCTCTCCTTGTTTTTCACTTGAGCTTAGCTTTGGAGATCTTTTGGCTGTACTAAAGTGAGATTAATACCTTGAAACCTTACCCAAATCCTTTAACTAGAATCTTGATTTTTCACAGATTGTGTTGCCCAGTCAACACAACCCACATTCTTAAAGAGGCTGTGAAAACACATCTGGGCTGGAAGACTAGAGACAAAACAATTTTCCAACATTTACAATGTGGGATGTACAGCAGCCATTGGGATCCTTTACCAATCATAAGCTTTTTGGCATGAATAGTTTATGTTTTGCTCATTGCTGTGTAATAGCGCCCAGCCCTGGGCCTAGCATAAGTTAAGTTCTCAGTGAATGCCCATTGAAAGAGTAAATGAAGAAAAACATTTTCATGACAACTTCAATGGACAACCAGGAATTCTGCTTTAAATGACAGCTGGAAGGGTGTATGAGAAAGCTTATAAAAAATTTTATAGACACGTTCAGGACACATTCACCTAGAAATCCATTTTATTTAATGCTTAAAATGGGCATGCCCATTAGCTAAAAAAAAAAAACTGTTAAAAATATTTGTTTTGGGATCTCAACTCAGGTTGTTAAGATGTTCCAAAATATGGCATCTATTTGCTGAAATTCAACTTTTAGTAATAAATATTTGCCAAGGTAGATGTTGCCTAAATATTCCACAGCTTATTTAACAGTATAACTTGTCTAGTATAATCAAGAGTTTACAAAGAACTATTGGTTATGACTAAGGTTGGCTATTAGGACATGAAATGCATCATATCCTTTTCCAAACCCTTTGAACCTGTAGCCAAAAACCACCCACTGCCATCAAGTCAATACTGATTCATAGCAACCCTCTAAAGACATGTTTTTTACATATTTAACTTTTTTTACAGTTTTTTTATCTTGCATATTTTTTCCTTTTTTGAGCAGAAAAAATTTTTTTTCTTCCACCGTTTGATTCCTTTTCTTCCATTTCTGCCAGCTTAGAAAGTAAAGTAGTTTTTCTTTGAATAGAATAGGAAAAGAAAGATCTTATCTTCAAACTAACTTGCAAAATTAAAAAAAAAATTTTTTTTTGAATCAAGTATTTATATAGCACATATTCAGTGCCATACAATGTTGTATTTTACAAATATCACCTCATTTGGTCTTCATATGAAGTAGGTACAACCATTAGTATCATTTTGCAGGGGAAATTGAGGCACGGGGAGGTTAAATAACTTTTCCAAGGTTATGTAGCTAGCAAATGAAAGACCTGGGATTCAAACTTAGTTTGTTATGAAGCCTTTCTGGGGCCATTGCCTCTAACCTTGGACTTGGGATAGAAAGATTCTTATTTGAGGACCTTGAGGATCCAGTAACTGCCTGGATTCTCCATTTTTATGATAGTAAAGGTGATGAGTTTAGAAACCTGGCATTTGTAAAGGATAATCATTTCCGAATGGGGAGGAAGGCTTTTCCCATGATGAAAATGAGAGTTTTAGAGGAACAAAGGCATTTACTGAGAAAAATGAGATGTTTCGATTCTGAATGCCAATTACTTCATATTTTTTAAAACAGGGATTAAAAGTCTAAAAGGACAGTTGGTGATGATGGATTCTACTGGAATTTGTATGTTTGCAGGTACCCCCCTCTTCTCTCTCTTTTTTTTTTTTCCCTTCACCCAACCCTGTAGAACGTAAAAGTGCCGGAAGCAAAAATGGAGAAAGTGATGCTATTAAATATAGTGCAGGTGCTGTATATAGGGGTTCATAATGTAGGGAAGTTTTAGTTCTCCTTTTTTTTACATTCTCTATGAAGCTTTATTACCATTCTTGAGAAATATACGTATTGCAAGAGAATTCAAGAGTGCTAGGAAAGGTATTTTATTCACTGCACATGTCTTAGGTAGGGGAAAATTGTGAAAGAGAGTGGAAAAAAAGACAAGAGCCTATTAGATCAGGATCTATCTTCAACTTGGCACTCAATGGAATGAAATTTTTAGAGTGAAGGAGTGGAGTTTCTTGATTTTATTTATTTTTTTTATAGTGAAACTTGTTCAACTTTCTTATAGAAAAACAGATAACTACCGTGAGTTGCAGCTTCCCTAAGATCAGAATTGAAGTTGGTAGCTGCCAAAATACCCTCCAAGAAAAATCCACCAATATTATTTTAAACTAACATTGGTAAGGAAAGATATTACAAATAAAGTATTGAAATCATGAGGATTTTTTTTTTTTTTGAGATGAAGTAAGATTTTATGTCATTCAACTTGCAGAGTTCAACACTTTGCAAATTATCGCACTGAAAAGTTGGAGCCATTCCACCCTAGTCAATGGATAAAGTTTTGATCCTTAATATGTAACGAACATATACAAATAATAGAAAATACTTTCTAACTGCTGATTCCTTTTCAGGTGTTAATGAAGATTTTTTTTTCATAGTTTCGAACCAATCATTGTTGATGTTAGTTTTACTTTCTTCTCTTACCTTGGTAAAAATATTCTACAGTTGTATGCAAAACCCTCATATCCTTTTGGCTGACTGAGAGTTGACAAATATTGCAAATGAGCGCTTAAGGCCTGTCCATTAAAACTTATGACAAAACTATTAGTACATATAAGGTCTTCAAGGTTATGTGAAGGTAGTTAATTAATCCTTCTGTTACAGTGTTTACTTTTTTTCCCATCATCCTTGAAGGTGGTTAAGGAATATAACGCGTAGTACCAGTATGATCTTGGACCAAGTTATCTGGGTTTCCTATTTGCTAATAGTCTGTGGAAGAATCATTTCCTGGAGAAGCTGAACGCATCTGTTAATGGCAGTGTTCAGGACTAAGTGGTCAGGGACCAGGAAGGTGGGGTGGGTGGAGTGAAGAGCAGCACAAAATAAGACCACAGTGTGCTACCATGCGCTGTTGGTGTTTTCAGATTAAGATGGGGGATTAAGGAATTTTACTCAGCAATTTGAGATGCTTTGTTAGGGACTGAGGAGATTTGAGCTGCTTTGTTCTCAAACCACATGTTAGTGAAAAAGCAAACAGGCACTTAATCCTGACAGACAGCAGAACTTGACATCAATTTGCCCCTTGGGAGGTGACCAGGAGTTCTCTGTGATGGTTAAAATGGTTGGCCCTTGTTTTCCTGGAGTCTAGAGCCAACATTCCATCCTAACCTGTATTTCTCAGCAGTGTGGCCATAACTCAGAGTGTTGGGCTGACCAACGCAGCTGACCAAGAGTTTCTGGGTATTAGGGACTCACATTTTATTCTAAAAGCAAAAAAAAAACAAAACAAAAACCTCTTAAGTAGAAACAACCTATAAGGTGCCAATTACTTAAACAGATTTTGAGAAGGTCTAATATTTTGATCACTCAGTCTTGAAATGAAATATAGAAAGGCTGAGATTTTTTTTTTCTTTTGAAAACAATGGGTGCTTTCCTCTAATAATAAAATCACAGGTCAACATATAAATTTTGGAGCCTCTACGTGACTGTGAACTGCTTTGTGAAATAAACATCGATTCTTATGTAGATGTTTGAGGGAGGCACTACTGAATAACCAGTTATACCTTCAGGTCATGTCCTTCTAAGTCACTGAAGTAGGGCAAAAGCAAACAAAATGAATAGGAAAGAAATTAATGGCTTATTGAATTGGATTTCATCCCTTAGTAAATGTAAGGGTATACAGTTACGAAGTCTGGCACATAATCTGAAATTGTGGCATAAAGGCTAACCTTTCCATCTAGCGTTTGTGCCACTCTGAATCCATTGCTGTAAAGTGCCCTTATAGTGGGCTATTGAGTTACTAAACTTTGGCATGTCAGGAAGCCATTTTTAAATCAGAATTGAAGCACCAAATTTATAAAGCATATTTCCAAAGAAAACTTGTGACACTCTAAAGATTTCCTGGATGAATATTTCAGCTATGTAATAGCTGCTGTACTCAGGAAGGATGTAAAAATCTGCTACACCTTAATAATTAAAAAGCAAGTTTCAGCACCAGTACAAGGCTGCTACATTTTTGTACTTTGTAAACTCATAGCTTTGCACCACACCACACCTCTGCCTCCCTGGAAAATGTTCCTCCCCACACCAACATCAGAGGTAATTTTCTCTGTTCTGCTATGAACTTGACTTTTTCTACTTAGATAACCTTTGAGTTATTCAAATCCTCCTTCTTTTAGGACTGGTGCAACCCTCTTTAAGTTTAAATAGCACCAAATTCACTTTCAAACGGCCAGGAACTCATGATGCTAGAATATCTTGTGTAAGAAAATTAAAATCACTTCAGATTTCCAAAGAGAGACGGTTGCCTTCGATTTGGGAAGTTTTGAGGGAAAAATGCCTTTGTATTGGCCATTGGAATAAACATTGAAAGGGGTTTATATGTTTAGTTGCCAATTCTGAAGACCAGAGACCACTCCAATATTTAAGGTGCTTAATTGTTTATCATAAACATAAGTGGGGGAGAAATCTGAAATTTAAAATACTGCAAAGAGACACATTTATTCAATTAGTTTGAAACAGTATGTACTAGGCCTTTGATGACTTTTGAGCTGTGCTATTGTTCTCTGCTTTTATGACAGTTTACCAGGCATATTATAAGGATCAAATGCAGGGTGAACTAAAATCAGAAACACAGTATTCATTCATTTAACTTTGGTACAGTAGAGCAAATTCAGGGTGACTCAAGGGACACAATGTCTTGTAAAACATATGTACTTAATATAGGGGTCATAAAACTTATTAAATTAAAAGCTGGGTTAAAAATAGGAAGAAAATTTATGCTGCTGTCTAAAATAGCAATAATTTCCCTTTGGCCTTTCCCTTTCCAAGTAATAGGTTCTGGTCAGGAGAAAAAAAAGCCAACTTATAAAATCTACATTTTGTAGAACCAAATGCAAATCTCTTTTAACTGTACTGTGCATTTTAGCAGTTAAGTGATATGGCTGAAAATAGAGGAGCAAGAAGATATGATGTAAAACCTTGAAATGGACCTAGGTTTCATTTCAAGGATACCAGCACCATTGTACCTGAGCCCAAAAAACAAAACACATTATTTTAAGAAAGATATGAGGACAATCAAACACATAAACAAACAACAACAACAACAACAAAAACTTGTTGGTGTAAACGGTAAAGCACTCAACTGCTGCCTAGAAGGTTGGAGGTTCAAGTTCACCCAGAGGCACCTTGGAGGAAAAGCCTGGCAACTTACTTCCAAAAAACCCAACCTTTGAGTGTCCTATAGAGCACAGTTCTACTCTGACACTCACAGGGTTGCCGCGAGTTGGAATCAACTAGCTGGCAACTGGTTGGTTATTTTTTTAAATAGTTGGTCTGACTTTGAGGGAGCAGTAGAGTGAATAGGGAAACAAAGGAAAGACAGTCAGGATGTAGCAATGCTTCCCTGAATGAAGGCTTTCATCCTTTGTCAAGCTAAGTTTTGTTTGTGAAAAAGCCTATGGAAATCAGATATTTGAAGCCAAGGTTGACCTACTTGTGCCTCTCTCTGCTGCATGTGGGCTATATTGGGGTAGAAACTACACACTACCCTAACAACCAGCTTCTAGGGTTTGGGACTGAGGATGGCTTCAACTTTTGAAGCATTTGTATTCCTTTGTAATCCACACAGCTAGAATATATTGGTTTTGCTTGAATGTTTATTATCAACATGATGGCTACTTCACTAGTTAGTGCTCTTAGGTATACTGCCTTAGGATTTTGAAACCCAAATAAATATCTATTTCCTTCTACTGTATTCACACAGGGGTTTGTTTGGAATTTTATCTTCACACAAAAGTCTTAAGGCTGTTGAATGTGTGGTGTGCTGGTCATTTATCTGTTTGCTTTCAGGCCCATTCTTGCCCTTTCCCTGCTCTTTCTTATTCCAAGGGGCTGAGCCTTGCAGAGTACATTGTTAGTGCAAAGTACATGGCCACCTAACTGGCTTCTGCACAGATTCTGCGAGGCAGACACTGGTTAAGGAAGAAGGGAGAGGCTGGGATATGACTTCCCCCTTTACTTTGGAGGTGGTACTGGCAATGGCTGCTCCTCCTCCAAGGTTCTAGAACTGGACCCTGCCTTCTTTTTTCCTTCAGTTTAGGGGTGATAGTGGCTCAGAATTGAGTTGATGGCAACGGGTCGTGGCTTCCTGCTGTTGCTAAACTCTTGGTGGCCTCATCATGCCCATTTGGTCTTTCGGTTCTTTGTAACTAGTTCCCTGGATTAAATCCCTCTGCTGAATTACCTGGTGGTGATTCCGTTTCCCTGGTTGTTGTTGTTGTTGTTAGCTGCCATTGAGTCAGCCTCCAACTTGTGACAACTACATGCACAATGGAACAAAAGTGCTGCCTGTCCTCCGCCAAACCCATGGTGAGTGTTGCTGGGACCCATTGTGACCCATAGGGCTTTCATTAGCTGATTTTTGGAAGTAAATTGCCAGGCTTTTCTTCCTAATCCATCCTAGCGTGGAAGCTCTGCTGAAACCTGTTCAGCATCATAGCAACAAGCAAACCTCCATTGACAGATGGGTGGTGGCTGTACAGGCGGTACATTGACCAGGAATTGAACTTGTGTCTCTCACATGGAGGGCAAGAATTCTACTACTAAACCATCATTACCAAAATCAAACCCACTGCTGACAAGTCGATTCTGACTCATATTGACACCATAGGGTTCAAGGCTGTATATCTTTACAGAACTAGATTGTCACATCTTTATCCCTGGGAGGACGGGTAGATTTGAACCACCGACCTTTTGATTATCAGCTAAGCACTTTAACCACTGTGCCACCAGGTCGTCACTAGACCATGATCAACACAAGGGCTAACTGCTTTTTATTTTTAAGTCATTGGTTCAAGGATTCTATTTGAAGTCTTCTAGGGTCATTATGGAGCCCTGGTGGGGCCATGGTTAAGCATCAGGCTGCCAACCAAAAGGTGAGTAGTTCAAATTCATTAACCACTCCTTGGAAACCCTATGGGGGCAGTTCTACTCTGTCTTATAGGGTCGCTATGAGTTGGAATCGACTTGACGGCAATGGGTTTTAGGATCATTGTTTCTCTATTGGCCAGCTGATAGGCTGCTGGGTTACAATGGTCACTTTGGCAATTGGCATTCATTTTGGTAGAAGAAGTGAAAAAAAACATGTTGGAAGGTGAAATAAAGAAGGCAGAACTGTCTAAGGGCCTTACAGGATGGACATTTTAGGGGTATAAGAGAAAGAATATGGAAGGGGCCATGTTGATATGTTGTTGGCTTTGGCTAATTCCCCTAAACCAGATAGCACTGAAAATGGAGACCTTCCCATGGCCCTTAAAAATTCTCCTAAAACCCCATAATCCATGTTTCTTTACTTAAATTCTGCAGATCACCTCTAATTAGCTTGTTAGTGTTAAAATAGCCTCATTTGAACTAGAATGGGGAATATGCAAACACACACACACAAGCGCACATACAAACACACTCAGAGATCTCACAAATGTACCTCAGTGGAGGAGTTCCTAAAATCGTAAGTTGGTTTCCCCACCTCCCCCACTTTCTCTACTTGGTCACATTTCCTAACAAAATTTAAAAGTTGGTTCCCATGATAAAACTTTGTAGGCTGTTTCTGTCTGGATTGAGTTTGTCTGAAAGAAAGAGCTCTGCATGCTGGGGAGGGGGGAAACCCCAAAACCCCAAATCCAAACAGCTTTGCCATTCAAAATACCATTGTGAAGGCTGACATTTGCAGGGACCTTGGGAATACAGCATGGGGAGACTCTCATCCTGCTTCTCCAATGACAGCTAGGTCTGGTCCAAACAGTTCTGCCATTAACATTTCCACTGGGTGGAAAGAGTGGGTCTGGAGGGGAACATATCTTTTGCTTTCTGCTTCCATTCAACACTCTGGGTGATCACACTGGCCTGAGACTTATTTTCATCAGGATCTTATGAGGGCTTGGAAGAGCCTGGTAATAGAGTGCTCTCTCTTTTTTTTTTTTGAAGTCTTTCTTTTGAACCCACCAATTTTATGAAATTTAAGCACATTGTTCATTGTGTAATTATAGATGAAATATTAGAGAAGTGGACTAATTATACACAATGCACTCAAGCCCAATTAAACTAACATCTGTGGCAAATGTAAGGATATTCTCTTTCACTAATAAGAATATTTTCTGAACAACAGAGAATAAAATCGTTAAATTGGATATGCTGTAGAGATTATAAATATCCTATTAGCATATAAAATGAGGACTAACCTTATTTAATCACCGCATGCCAGATCACGAAAAGTCATGGTGCACCTCCATACTGTTGCTGTATCCATTCTGCAAAATAATAGTAAAAAATCTACGATTAATAAACAGCTCACTCGGTGCTACTCTCATGCACTAAATTAAACTGTTGCAGAAGCTCAAGTATTCCCTTCACTGCCTAACAGAATAGCAAAAATACTTTTACCTATTCATGGTGATGTTATGGCTGATTCAGGTAAGTCTTTACAGTGGCTGGAAAGTGGCACCTCCCTGGCTGGGCAAACTAGCCCACTTCAAAATAAATAAAATACACAACCCATTCCAGCTAGCACTACCAGTGACCTTTTGAAAATGTAAATTAAGTGATCAAAAACACCAGGGATGTGTTCAAAATGAAAATGTATGTGCTTGAGACATAGTGCCCCATTTCTGCAGGTGTGTATCCAGGGATATTTGTCTTTTTACCTGGGCCACAGGACATTGCATTTGAAGATACTCATGACCATCGTTTTTGTGATAAATAGCCAGTCTGGGCAGAGAAACTTCTGTAGTTTAGCAACAACAAGAGGAATTTTGGGATATCCAAATTCAAATTGTAGCTCATTAAATACATTGATTATGTATAGTCACTAGAAACCAATGGCAGCAATGTTGAAGCAGGCAAAAGGCAGAAAGCAAAAGACAGCAATTTCATATATCTAGAATGTGGTCTTTCACAGCTGAGGGACAGAAATCAATAAATTGGGATGGATGACTCATGAGGAGGTGTTTTTTGGGACAGCGTGAAAGAGCTGGCCTCAATCTTCCTTCCTCTTTCGTCTCATTTCCTTTCCCTTTCCTTCTTTTCCTTTTCCTTCCTTCCTTTTTCCCTCCCTCTTCCCCAACCTCTTTTCTTTTTCTCTTTCTTTCTCTCCTTCAAAAGAGTTCTTGTTTATATTCCTTCCAAGATTTGAAGGCCATTTTCCTTTCATTCTTGTGAATATCTTAAGGAGTCTGGAGTATAAACGTACGTAGAAACATTGAGAATAATTATGAGTTTTACAACTTCATGTTCCTAATTTGGTGCATTTATTAAAAAAAAAAAAGCAAACTACACCCCTTTATTTTTTTAGCAGAACGGTAGCTCTGAGTCAGAATGAACTTTATGGCACCGGGTTTGATTTGGTTTTGATTTCCTCTTACTTTGGTGTTCATTCTTATCTGAGAAAGCCAGGTCAGGCCAAACTTCTGTGAAAACTTAGATGGACCTGATAAGAAACTGGAGGGAACTGGCCTGAGGGGTGCAGAGGGCTGTCACGGGTGGGCCTGTGGGAGACGCAGAGTCCAGGAATATATAATGTATCTTGGGGGCGGAAAGAGCTGTTTGGGAACTTGAAAAAAAAAAAAAAAGCTTCAAAAAAATGAAATAAAAAGTGATTAGCTCACATTAGAAATGTAAGTTTTGGGATGCTAGTACAAAGAAAACAAGGCGGACGTGCAAGAGAAAGTACACAGAGCTCCTTTCTCATCCTTGGGAAAGAAGCTGCCAGGTTAAAAAGCTTTTCTTTCAGTTCAGTCCCATACAACGCTGATGTTTCTCTCCAGGCTCCTTGACATTTAAAGTCACTTGCACAATTTAAAAAAATGCATGTATGTATTTGTGTTTACGTGTGTGTTTATGTGTGTATTCACGCACACACACACACATACATACACACGTACACACACATATATGTAAAGTCTTCTATGGTGCCTTAATTCTATGAAGACAACAATATAATATGAATCAAATGTTAATAGTAATAATAACAGCTTTTTTTTTGCCTTTCTGAGCAGGCCAATGAATAGTGGTGTCAGCTTTTATTTTTATTCTCCTTAGTTCTCCAATTAAAAGATAGCCTGCTTTTAAGGAGCTATTTTTACAACTCATTTGAAAAGCTGGGTGAATTAAAGAAAATCCTCTTGCTTCAAAATTTAGATGAGATGTGGATTTGACCTGACAAATCCTACTTTAAATAGACCATGTGTGCGTGTGTGCGTGTATTTTTTTTTTTCCAGGTTTAGCTTGCATAGCAATTTAGCCTTGCCTCAGAATTGTTACATTATGGGTAAATGGTTTGGTTGTGACACAGGATCATTTCAACTTCAGAAAAGCAGTAGACAGTCTCCAGGAAGGGGGGAGGAGGGTAGTCTTTATGGAGAAGATCAAAAGGGACATAAAGGCAGAAACTGACTTTCCGTGCAACAAAACTGGGGACCATGTCTCCAGTGTCCTTATTGTAATTCATTGCTTGTTTCCAGGCCCCATGATACAATTTTTCCATAACAGACAGAAGACTTTGTTAAATTGTAAATGAGTGTTACTTCAAGCACTCTGTGGAAATATATTCTCCCCCTATAGCCCATACGTTATTTCTGCTTAGTTCTGGTGGCTCACATTTCCCGTAACTATCAGAGAGAACTTAATTCAACTCACACAACATCACTTTAAAACTGTGCAGCGCTCTTAATCAACCTTTGTAGCAGCCACAAATGTGCGGTATGACCTAATTTGAAAATGTCCTAAAGTGCTGACTCAAACTGTTAGTGAATAAAGGCTAGTCATTACCATTATGACACTAATGTGATGCAAAATAAAATGGAGTTGCATCAGCTGAACATTAGTTTGCAAAAATATTAGTGATTGAAGCCATTTTCTGTTCATATTTTATTTATACTTGTTATATATACATATATACATATATTTATTTTTTGCTTGTTTGAAACAGTCTGGCGACAAAAAATTTTAAGTGCCGCAGGAAAGACGCCACATTTTCAACACTGCAAAAGCCACCTAGATTAAAGGTAGATCATAGGTATGTCATGATCTTCCCTCTGCAAAATGAAGGTGTGTTGTTGTGAATTATTGTTAGAATATGTCTACACATACAGGTAACAACATTTGAAAAAAAAAACCATGCACTTGCCCTGCACTTCGATGGCGGATTCCAAGACTTTTAACAGGCTACAATTCACTACTTCCTCCTTTCTATCACTCACTCATTCTTAGTGACTTTTGTCTTTTGGGATAATAAGGATTTGGGATTTATTTCTTCTAGGGACTTTTTCCCTCTTCCCACTCCCTTACTCAAAAAACACTTTTTTTGAGATAGAAATAGTCTTACTGTACATTGGTCATTAATGATTTCTGAAATTAAGGAGGTGGGATACAGAAATGGAAATTAGTCAGTCTTACCCCTGCTGATAATGCCTAATGGAATGCAACAAGAATTATTTTTTTCTTCTACAATTCAAATGGTTTGGGGAAAAACTTGAACGACTCACGTGCTTCTTTGGTGCTACACATCCTAAAGGTGACATGGTTTTCAACTTCTAAACTGCCGATTAATTATTGAAAACAAATCAGCATGAGTCTTCCCTAAATGAGAGAGATGGTGCCGACGGTCAATCAGAAATTTCACCCTGTATCCCATTTTCCATCTTCTAAATTCTAAAAATGTTGAACTGGAAAGTGTACCATTTTGTAGTCAAATACCTCTGATTTTATTTAACGGTTCATAACGCGCTGGAAAAAAAAATATTTTTTTTTAACAAGCTGAACACACAAATACAAAGGAGATAGGTTGTTCTTTTACATTTTTGAGGATAAGAAGCTTTGGATAACAAGAAGATTTTTAACCTCCCTGCTTCAGGGTGAGAGAATACACGGCTACATAACATATCGCTACAAGCAATTGGTAGAGAATACAGCTCAATTAAAATGCTGGCAAACTTAGTTCATTCGCTTTTCAGAAAAGCAAGTCCAACTTTATAGCTAGCTCCTGTATGATGATTTAGTATTTTAGCCCATTTTACATCATGCACTGTGTGGCTCGGACTACTTTGGTAGCCTATGTTTTATTTCCATATGAAAATAATCCAGATTAAGAAAAAAACTTTGAAGAGTTTCAGAGCAGTCTTGCCAAAACTAGCATTCAGACTACAAGCACTCGTGTGCTCACACGCACACCAGCACACTTTCAATTACCTAAAAGACGAGGATCGCCTGGTTTCAGCTAAAATACAATTGTTTTTATTCTTAGGCTGTAGGAGGAATAGGTATGTGGGCATGATTGCTGCAAATGGATTGCCAGCCTTTTAACAGTTCATTATTCTTAAATGATAGGAGGATAGCAGCACCCTTCTGAGAAAAATCTTTCCTGTAGATTTGACTTTGTCCATGCCGGACAAATTACATGCTAAGTTGGAATATTTCTGCGATGCGAGACACCTCCATGACTGTCCTTGGAACACCAAGGAGTTGGCAGCCCTTGTTGGATGGAGGGGAGAATGTCCCTTGCCTGCTTCTTTTATGATTTACTGTGCTTTCCCCGGGGGCCACAACTGATGATCTGTGAGCTTGTTGAATTTTGAGGCAAATACTAAATATAATCAATATATAAAATAAAAAAAAAAAAGCAGAAAAAAATGCAATGAAAATTTATGACCTTAACATTCCTTCAGGGTCAAGCCATTTATCAAATTCTCTCACTTTCTGGTTTCAATTACACAGCCATTGTGGAAGGAACTTATTTTAGCAGGTTCATTTGCCTCAGTAGGGAATACAGGACTTTGGCCTAATGCTTCACCTTTAGTGCAGGCCATTTGAGCCTTAGAACAAATACCAATCATCACTCTTTGGGAAAAAAGAATCTGCATCGGCGTGGCCTATTGGAATGGGGTTTCTGTCAAGGTAAACGGTTGTCGACAATGACTGTGGTAGAGTGGCGATAAATCCCATTTTATTGCTGAAAAATTCCAGCTTCTCTCCATGCCTGACAGCTCCCCACATTCTCATACCCATTCGGGCAATTTCTGCACTATGTCCATCTGGTTCTCATTACCTTGCAACCTGCCTGTGTCTGATCCAGAAAAAGTGCAGGTCAAAAACAGGGGGAAAGAAACTAAGGTGATGGACAAAACAGAAAGCAGGGGGGTGGCCTGTAGGGGTGGGGGTGGAGGTGAAGGAACGACTAGGGGAGTGGGGATTCCAGTTTAGGCTCTGAGTGGTCCCTAGAAGGGACCATTTAAATATATTAAAGAATGATAATGACAGGCAGGAGCCAAGAAGCCAGTAGAACCTGTATCTTTAGACTCAGACCTTAAAAAGACACCTGCAGGAGAGAGAGAGAATGTGGTGGGTTGGGGGGCCAGAGGCAGAGTAAGTGGGAAGTAGAGCGGGGCCGTTTTGGGGCATCGTGTCTATCACAGGCACTGCCAGCTGGCTTCTCTGAGTCAAGGACCTTTTCTAGAAGAGCTTGGAGCCTCATGCTCACAGTTGGCAGGCTTCTGAGTATGGGATAAAACTCTGCTGGAGATTCACAATTTTGGCTCAAAAAACACTTTTTTGAAGAAGGAAACTCTAGAGCTTCCAATATTATTGTCTCCATTAATTTTTCTAAGAAGATTAATATTTTAAAATGGCCTTGTCCTAATTGGTGCCTTTAGGACTGGTTCATTCATGGAATGGCAGGACTAGAGCTGAGCTAATTGGGTATTCATAACACTGTGTGTGATTGTTTTCAGAATTATTATGCATGTATGCCTTCACAAAGTTGGCCACATTCGCTGAAGCTGAAATCCTTTTGATCATAATTACTTCTGATCTAAAATTACCCATACGTCACCATAAGACACACGCACACACAAAAAAAGTCCCACCGCTATTGAGTCGATTCCCACTTAGAAGTACCCTGTAGGATAGAGTAGAACTGCCCCATAGGGTTTCCAAGGTTGTAAATTTTACGAAGTAGACTGCCACATCTTTCTCCTGTGGAGCTGCTTGTAGGTTCAAACCACCAACTTTTAGGTTAGCGGCCGAGCACTTTGACTACTGGGCCACCAGGACTCCTTATAAGATGACTTCTGGGGCCAAAGAAGGAATTAATGTGATAAATGTCTAATAACAGATATAAACAATGATCCTGTTTAAATATAAACCTAAATTAGACTAGAAAGAAATGGTATATCTATCTAAATCTCTCTCTCTCTATGTATGCATATAATTTACTTATTCTTGTTATTTTGGTGGGGTGGATGGGACCATTGTCATTAATTCTAAACTACAGTTGTGGAAGGTATATTGGATTATAAATGATGAAGACCCGAGAACTTTAAAATGAGGATTAGAACCAGATGGATGGCTAGACGGATGGTAGTTATTTCACTACCTGTTCTTGAGTCAAATTTTGTATGCAGATATCTTAAAACGAGGTATGATTGTGTATGCTTAAATACGTTGGAGAACTGTGGCATTGTTATGATTTGTAGACAGGGTCTTCTGTGCTAGGTAGGTTTGGAAAAACAATATATCTTCATGCCTTCAGAATTCCAGGAGTCCAGAGTGCTTTCCAGGTCCTCAGATTTCACTTTTTTGATGGTCAGACCCCAAAAGCTGCTATGAATATTTGTTTTTTATTGGTTGCATTCTAATATCACAGTTACTTTACATTTTAAATGTCACGTTGATCCCATTAGACAAGAAATGACAGTTTCCAATATTTGGGATTCAGTTTCTAAATTTTCAAACCAGGTATGTGCAGAAGGAATTCTGTAGAAGTACCTGGAACTGTAGGTGAATTCCACGTGGATGGCTAGGTGGAGAAAGAGATAACTTACAACGTTTTTAAATGTTACAAAGCTAGATGATTTGGCCTGAATTAAAAAACAAATGATCCAAATATGGAAGTCTGTTGTTTGGCAACTTTAAAATGAATATGTTTAATCAACAAATACAGTTCTAAAGCAGATACTTCCACATGGACATATTAAGAGGCATAAACCTTTGGCTAGTACTGCATATCCATTAAAACAGCCTTAATTTGTGACATGTCTAATTTGGAAAGTAATTTCGGATTCTTAGACAAAAAGAAACTCTCCTGAACTTTACTTTTCTGGGCTGTACGTACCTCAGAGAAACAGGATCATTGAAATTCTAAAGGATATTTGTTTGTTTTAATAGCAGAGCAGAGAATTAATGGCATGGGGGAGGGTGAAGCGACAACTTAACTTGATGCTTGATAGCTGTTTACTCCTAAACGTGGTCCACAGATTCAGTGCCCTGTAAGTGAAGAGGGGACTAAAGAAGCCTATGCATTCACATATGGCTTTTAGAGAATTTAATACACATGGAAGAAAGTGCTTAGGGGGCTATTGAAATATTTACAAAACAAACCACTTATATTTGACTTTTGTGTATGTAAAATCCTGACTGCCTACAAAAAAAGACAGACCCAACTTTTAGCTATAAGAAATATTTCAGCATGAAAATGGTTAATAGTATTATGGCTTCAAAAGAGCCTATTGGCTCACCCCCAAGGATGCCCTGCAGTTGTTGTTAAAGTCATCAGATGAAGCTAGCCTTCTCAGCTAGCCTTTAGATTTGTCTGCTAACAGTAAAAATACTATAATAAATCGGTAACATATGTTGCCAGGCAAGGAGGAGTGATATAAATAAAGAGACTAGGAGACCCGGTCCAAGTACAATGTGAAAAGAATTTAACTTTCCATCTATTTGTTGGCTAATTACCATTTGAAAAGTCATTTGAAAGTGTTACTGTTACTTATGTTCTTCCTCATTTTTCTTTTTTTCTCTTCAGATTGCATTCTGACCCAAATGGTCTTCGTGATTGCCTGCTTTGCGGCTTTGGGGTAAGTCCCAGTTTTCCACAGCCTTAAGAAAAAAAAAAAAAAAGCATAACATAAAAGATGCCAAAAAGGCTTCTGCATCCTGATGTGTAGGTTTTGTGAAACATCCATGGGTTTGTTGGGGTGGGGTGATGAAATAAAGAGAAGGTGTTCGTTTCTGCAAGGATCAAGAGTGAGTGAAAGCGTGCATATGCAAACTAGGCTCCGGTTAGGAAAGCCACCTCTGGAATGGAAATGACAAAGCTCGGAACACATACAATCAATTATTTTCACTAGCATTTAAAATATAGAAAACAAAATCTGCTTTGGGAATTGAGTGAATATTTTAGTTAGCTTTTTTATTGAGACATCCTTTGAAAAATGGCATAATATAAATAGTTTTACAAAGCAACAATATAATCAATCTCTAAACTAGAATATAAATCAAGGATTTCATTAACTGCTGGTAGCCAGTTTAAATTGTAGTCTTGTCCATAATGCCTATCTATCTGTGTATGTCCAAGTTATATTAAAAACCTTTAAATGGCTTTGTAATATCAGCTACATCTAGCTATTATAATAATTAATGGTACTGTTTTATAAATCAATACATGTATTCTTGATAAATTCATATCCAGTTAATGGTGTAATTTAAATAAAAAATTAATGTAATAAAGGACATACAGAAATGGGCAGGAAATCTTTAAAGGTTAAGAGACAAATTTGTCGAAATTCATTTTTTCACTCATTTAAAAAAAGTTCATCTTTAAAAGCAGCTGAAATGGACTGTTTCTGAAAAACGAATCTAGCTATTTCTGTTGGTGTCTAGTACTCAATTGTAAGATACTTGCTGTTTTAGCTGGTAAATTTTAATTAAATACTTATGATACAATGGGATATTTTAAGGCCATTATACTATTTTGCAATTATTGAATACTCTTCAGGAAAAAAAAGAACAAAACCAAACTAAAAACCTCCAACCAGTAATTTATTTTTAAAAACCAATGAAATATAAATGCCTTATAGATTTTTGTTTTTTTTTGGGGGGGGGGAGAGTCAGAGTAAATTCACTGTTCTGAAAAATCTCTAAAGCTATGTACGTATTTTATTTCAGGGGAAGAGGAACTGATTAGTTCAATGAATTTGCATGTCTAAGAGCCCAGCGTTTTTGCTGCTTTCACTGAATGAATACCCCAGGAATTTTAGGGGGGAAAAAAAGAAATATGGGTCAAAGAACCTGAAGTATATTTTAGAGCTGCATATGGGTGAAGAACATTCTACAAAAAGAAGAGTGTATTATCGTTCTAATTAAAAAAAAAATACTGAAGGCGTATTAAAGAATAACAAGATTTGGAAAAAAACAACTGAACGTTGTATGTTAACAGATGCAACCTTAAATCTTTCCAAATAAAATTTCATTCTGTTTATAGAGTAAGCATTTTACAAAAAAAAAAAAAAAAAAAACTTGCAGAATTATGCAGACCAGTCTGCCCTGCCATTCTCGCTGACATGGTGCAGAAATGTTAACTTTAATCCACTGAGCTTTTTCTGACATTTTTCTTAACATTGCCGAGCCTTATTTAGAGCAGCAGACGAGACGTGCGCAGCTTCCTTTGACACTGATGGGTGTTTCAAAATGTTACCGGAGAAGGGCGGGGTGGTGGTGGGGGGGAATGATTTGCTGCCAGTCACTTCATCGATAGAACTACAGAAGCAATTACTATTTGTTAAAAGTTTACATTTCAAATGAAGTTAAACCTTAAAGAAAGCGTATCCTTTCAGGAGGACAGTTTTTTGTTTTTTGTTTTTGGCGGGGGTGGGGGAATGCATATTAACGATTAAATATTAACGCGCACTCAAGTTCTGGAACCATTTAAAATCTATTGTGTTTTTAGACGAAACCTGCCGCAAAACCATTCCTAAGAGGCTTAATTTAGGTTTTATAGGAGGAACATAAAAAAGAAGCAAGTTACAGCAACACGCTGAAATATGTGGTCCATTTTAAATATCTTCATTTAAAAACGTATGTTTATTTTCCCTCCTGGGATCACTAACGTGTGTCTCGACAGAGAAAGCAAGGACCTGCTTACATTCTTAAAAAGGATCTGTTAAAAGGATCACATTCCGGGACAGATTTGAGCATTTTTATGACTACAGATAACCTCTTAATTATGTCACTGCCTTCCACTTGTTAATCAGGGACATTCAACATAGTTAACCATGGCGTGGTAGCCTTTAGGAGAATACACATTTTTCCCTATCAGCTTGTTATTGTATTTGTGATTTCAGCACGGCTAAAAATTTACTCACCTGCTTCAACACCTAAGAAGAGATCAAGATGCCCATTACAATGTTAGTAATTACTTCACACTGTGCAGCCCATGAAATGCTTAAGTGATAGATAATTTTACTTTTCCTGTCTCTCTCCCCCCACTTCCGGTTCCCGCACCTCCCACACGATCCCTATTTGAACCAATTTTAGGTTTCTTCTGCAGCCACCAGCATCTGAGTTACTCTTCCACAGAGTAAGGTGTAAGTGGAGTAAATAAAATAGTGTTTCACTGTGGCTTTATCAACCCTCCTAGGTAGTTTTCCTGCCAGCCAACCTGCGCTGTTAAGACCGTAAAATTATGCAATAGTGACTTCTTTGAGGTTCTCTAATCAGATAATGGCTGGCGTTAGGCGGGAAGGGCCCAGGGCAACGTTGCTGGCACTTAACACTGTGGTTGGTCATTACTTGTCTGGTAGAGACCAATAAACAGCTGATTACTATCCTATAAAAAAAAAAAAATCCTATAAGGAGCCAATATTTTATATTTACCCTCGTTATTTTTTTCTTTTCTCTCCAACTTCTTTAAAACAGCCAGCATTTGTCAAGAAGATCTATGAGGAATATCCTCCCAGGCACCTTCAAAATAAGAATTTTCCTAGGATGAAATGATGCCTTTTATGGAGAGGTGAGAAGGATTTGGGTTTTTACAAGAGAGAAGGTTTGATTAGTTTAAAGTTCATTTCTTTCAGCTGTGGACACTCCTTGATGTCTGTCCCCTGGCCGCCCGCCCCCAACGCACACTATAACAGGTTCACAGACTGCAACCAAGGGGTTTAAAATGCAAATGTTTATATTTGAACTCTGGCAATAACTGGGCCGTTTTGCTTCCTCCATAAGCCTGTGATAATTGATGCTTCGTACCTGGAAATACATTTCCTTTCTCTCTTTACACATGCAGGTATTTTATAAATAAAAGGTAATTTATAGAAAGAAACCAGCCATTGGATATAATAATCCTAAATTTATCCATACAATTGTTTAAAGCTCGAAGAGTCAGAGCTGCAGATTTCTAAACTTTTTAAGGAAAATTTGATTAAAACAGGGAATTGGTGCATTTTTTAATGTTTCTTGAAGTTGAACGCCTGCAGGGGTAGGAGAAGAATAAGAGGCATAGAAGGAAGGCAGGAGAAAAAGTGCAATCATTACCTGTGTTTTAAACTAGTCTATCCAAAAAAAAAAAAAAAAACTTTTTTTTTTTTTTAATCCAATCACATGTTTCGACTTCTCGGTACAGTTTTGCTGACTTTCTCTTTATATTTAAATGTAATTGCTTACTAACCAATGCAAATTGCAAAGCAGCCAGCCTTTTCAAGTGCCTTTCCTTGCCTGGGACCTTTTTAGAGTGAACAGAGATTTATCTATAAGAACTGGACCCTGATTTTACAGCCTCATACAAAGCCAGGCAATTCTTGAGCCAAACAAACAAAGGGGGTGTAAGCGATTTCATTTATTTTGATAATCCTCCTCCTGCTCGGGAGCATTTTGCTGTCTTTGTCAAAGTGAATGACAACAATTTGGCCAACTCTCTCTGAGCTGCACTCAACAGTGACAGGCAAATTATCAGAGGCCTTGCCTTCTTATTATCAGAGGAGAAGCCATCAGGGGGACGCATGGAGGATACCTCTGCCTTGTCACTATTTGTCAGTGGGACAAGGGCCACTGCTACGGGTAGCTGACAGGTAATTTCAACAATAACAATTACTCCTACCCCTGGTGTCATAAACAATTCGCCCAAGGCATAACAATAGCAAAGCTTTATAATTCAATGCCATATCAATAAATATCAGCAGGTAACAAGTAATTTAGCTCCAATTAAGCTTTCACCCGGGCCTTAATATTGTTATTGGAAGAAAATGGGAAATTGAAAAAAAAAAATTCAATATGTTAATGGCTTAAGAGGGGTTCAAGGGCTAGACCAGAGGGGTTGGAAAAAAGGAAACCAAAATTATTATGGTGTCATATTTGATGCCATCCTAGGGGCCAAACAGCTGTATAATTACTTTAAGATTAGTAGGGGAACCAGGAGTGCTAGAACTGTAGAGTTCAGACCTGGGGAATATGTGAAATAACCTTTCAAAACCTGCCTCTCTCGGATTTCTGAAGACAAGAAGTAGACATATGAGGATGTGTATATAATGTAGCATTTCCCTGGCTTTTTTTTTTTTTTTCACCTGAAATATTTCAGCTGAAGCAGAGACGTATCAAAAGAACACTTCCATCTGTTTGAGACAATCACATCAGCACCTGCTTCCTTGACGTTAAGTCTGGTGAGAGACTGTCTGAATCAGCCCATTTTTATCAACGGTGAAGGCAGAGCTGAGAGTCCCCTTCTGATCTCGACTGTCCGCCTTTGGGAAATGGAAGAGAGGCTGCAGCCCCATCTCCCCATGTAAAACTTCCTGATCAAACCAATTTGCAATTTTAGTATTTGTCTGGCCAGACAATGTGCCATCACGGTGTGACAGCGGTAAAAGAATTTGAAAATCTCTAATTAGGAGAGCTGTGGAGCAATTAACGCATGTCAAATTTCACTTCATCCAGTGCCACTCTAATTTTCCCTCTAAAAATTAATGGATTTTTTTTTCCCCTTTTGGTATGTGTGTGTGTCCCCTTAAGGCAACGTTGATTCAAATCTGCTCAAGACGCAGCGTTGCACAGCTAAGCATCTTCTTGATTACAACCCACCACACTTCTAACTGTGCTCATTCTCACTGCCAGGGATACTTTGTCAACAGTCAAATTACACCACGCTGGTAACAATGCATACTGGTGTTCCTCCTCCCAGGCCCCTGTCAGGAGAGGGGGTTCATAAAAATGGGATGTTTTCTTCTCAACTCTTTCTAAAGGAAGTTGGCACGACTAGGTCACTGGCCAGCCTGTAATTTTTAAAAAATCAATCTGTTAATTTCAGGAAAAGGAGCAGAATGATGGAACAAGAAAATTCCTCATGGGGGGGAAAAATCCGAGGACCAAGGAGGAATTGAAGATATCTGTGCCCAAAGTTTGGCTTAAACACTTTGTTCAAAGACATTTTCAAGAGCACGATTCTTGGTTAAATACCAGATTTTTCCCCCCCTTAACTTATGGGCTATAAACATTGGAAGCCTCTCTTGAACAGACAGTATTTAGGTTGTGAGAGAAGTTTGTTTGCCTGCCATATTTGCCGGAATCCTCAAAACATCACAGGACGCAGAAGACAAATGACTTTTTTTTTTTTTTTTTTTTGACGGGGGGTAGGGGGTGGTGGTGGAGCAGGACTGTATATTTCAGAACATGTTGAATCACTTCGGCTATTTTTTATCCTAGTTGCTGCAGGTCAGTGGCCTGAGCCATCAGCACATGTGAGGGAGACTGTTCACTGAAAAATGAAAGAAAGAAAAGCAGTGATTAAAAGATCTTGAAAACGATCAGGTCTGGAACAAAAAGGGGAAAAGTAAACAAAATGTTAAATGTGTCGGTTGGCAGATCTTCAGGGAGTGGAGAACATTTATATGAGCTGACACCCCACTTTTTTCCATCTGTATTTCTGGTTATATATATATATATATATAAATCCTATCTTTTCAATAAAAAAGCATCTAGATTCACAGAATGCATACTTCCCTTTTTTTTTAAATTCGCAGGTGGAAGCCAACTTTTCATTCACCGACGACTAACTCAAAAATCTCAAAGTCGATATTTTGAGGTGTGTATTTCCCGAGTATGAAATATCTCTCCCCTCTTTTAGGGCCCCACCCCAGCGTGTTCCGAAGTGGTCTATTTCAAACAAAAGACAATAACGTTCCCCTTTCAACTAATCAACTACTACATTCTCTCCAAACGGATTAGGCGTTCACTGGAAGTTTTGCACTTAGACTCATGCACACTGATGTATTTTCTTTCTCCCCAAACATCATTCTCTGAACTTTATAAAAAAACAATACTGGGTTTAGGGTTTCGTGTGGCTTGTTTACAAATAAAGGTATCTTGATAAACCCAAGTCCTGGGTACCTTTGAAAAACACAACCCTGGAACCATCTCATATTAAAACATCACAGAAGGATTGTAAAGGGAAATTTCACGGGAGAAAACTTGATTATATAATGCAATCCAGCAGTAATCAATTTTACCTTCAATATCTTGCTTTTGTTTTCAAAATACTAAATAAACAATACATAATGCATCCCTCATCAGCCAAACCATGGAGGCTCTGTGCTCAAATAACAGGAAACATATTCAATTTTCCTAACAGAAGACAGTTCATTAAGCTGTGCCACATCAAATAAAACTTTAATTTCTCCAGCATCAGAGTCGCAATGAAAGCAATTGAAGAAGATGAGCCATATGGTACTTCTATCAGCAAACACATATTGCTCATTCCCCCAAAGTTTTCTAATTCTGCTCCCCAGACCTGTGTAATAGAGATAATGTGCTCTGAGAGCAGCAACCATGAGCTATCTAGTGTACACTTCTAATACTGTATTTAATGGGAAATAATGAATCATAAAACCTAGAGAAGACGGCTTTTGCTAACCTAAATCTCAGCTGTAATTTCATTGTTCTGTGCCTAAGATGCTGTTTGCCCTTTCCAAACAACAGAAGCGAAACATCATTATGCTGCTTCAAACCTGGCCTGGAAAAAGCATCCCTAAGATAACCAAGTTTCTATTAACTCCTGAAATCCTGAATTTCATGACGTACTGATACAGACATTGAAATAACAGACTGCGTGTCATTTTGAAATCCAAATAAGTTTTTGTTTGTTTGTTTGTTTACTCCTTCTTCTCTTTGGTCAGAAGGCTCAATGCTTTCACGTTCCCGCCTCTAGCCCTGGCTGGTCCCCACTCCCCCTGCCCCATGCAACATGAGTGGCATGATTAAAAATGAGGAGATTTTCTTGTTGTTAGCAAATTTGACATTTGCCTGATGAAATGCACATAAAATTTGAAAGCTACACAGGACTCAAAAGAAATGTCTCCTCTCCAATCCTGGCTACCGAGAAATAATTTAGGTAAAAGGAAAGATCTTTGTACATCTCTACTGAAGAAGGCCAGGATTGGATTATAAATGAAAGAGGCAAATATTACTGAGCTTTTAGAGCGATAGGATTTTGACATATGTGAAGAGGAGAGTGTTCCTTCCCTCATTTAGCTGCGTTGATTATTCACCTAAACAGGATACGTATGCTACAATGGAGGAATAAATGCAGGAATTTGTGTTCTGGGTCCAGCCTCCCTCTGGTAAGATCTTGGGGCAGGGGCTTAGTTCATTTTTAGAGAAAAGTGCCCCCCCGCCAAAAAAAAATAGGTTAGTGATTTCAGCCTTTCCATTTTTAAGGCTCATCAAATCAATATTTTACTAACACAATGCTTATTTAAAACACCATCAAATAACACTGTGGCTACATATTGAAAACATATTTTAATGGTTTTGTTTGTTTTGGCATCGTATGAACCCGGGACGATAAAATTAAAAAGAGACTTTTAAAAGTTAGAGATTGCTTTTTTAAAGCTTATTAAAATCAGCAGGCTACATGCCTGTCTTTGAATTAGCTCTGCACACTTGATTGCCATCATTAAAACTAGTTGTTTGGGTGCTGCTCTGTGATAGTTCAGACCCTTCCTCCAAGCTGATTCTTACTAGTTATTAACTTGGAACCTCTTTCCACAGAAATTAAAAAAGAAAATGTAGCCAGTGGCAGGAACAGTCACTAAAAGGGAAAATAGGACGCAGAGAGAGCAACATTAAACCATGAAAAGACCAACAGGTGAAATAACTAAAGTAACATCTGAAACACTCGGTGGGGTGGGGGGGGAGTCACAACAACAACAACAACAACACAGAAGCAGTCCATTGATTATATTTCATGAATGCCTTAAAACAAATGTTTAAACAGTTTTCTGAAACAGAGCAGAAAACCTCTGCATGCTCCACTGGCTTGCAATGACAATGGTCTATTGCGATGTAAAACACGCTGGAGGATAAAAAGGTGCTTTTTGTTACAATTTTATCAAAGCTGTTCATCTTCCAGAGGCAGGCAGCGTTTTGCTGGAATTGCAGATATTTCTCTGTCCAGGCTCCTTTGTTTGTGCATCTCATTTGCATATATTTATCTCCAGCTAAGGGTGCTTTCTGCTCATTACGGCCTCTCCTCACATTATTTCATAAGCCAGCTGCTAAGAGGGATTTCACCTGTGGTGACAGAGAAAAGAGGGGTGACAAACCAAATTCTTCATAAAAAGGAAATCTTCGGAGTCTCTTCCCCTATAAATGGGCACCATTTGTGTTAAACAGCCTCTTGTCATGATAGATGCCTCCAGAGGTCAGGGGTTAAAGTTGATTTGAAGGTCAGCAGTAAAACAACAGACAAACCAGACGCCAAACTGGTTCCTTAGCTGTCGGTGGGAGCTGCGGTACAACCAGGTCTTGAACATTTTTCAACCTCTAATAAAACAGGGTATGAATCTGAAGTGGATCAACCAGGCCCCTGAGGAAGCAGCACAGAAAAACACAAATAATATCAATATCAGGCAGCCACAGGAAACAATGAGGCATTTCTCCCTGCTACATGCATGCTTCTATTGTTTCAAGGGCCAGGGAATTAATTCCACTTATTTATTTAAGGCGTGTCAATTCACTGCCTAAACCTGTTTCAGTGTCAAGATGAATAAAACTTTTATGGCTCATAAAATAGAGCCATTCATCTCAATGTTCTTTGTGGTGCTTTTTTTTTTTTCTTTTCTGGCATACTGAGCTAGGCCTCTGCTCTGAAATGGTTACATCGGAACCCACTGTCGCTATGATCCACACCATATTAGAGGAAAAAAACGATTTCACCAGCAAATGGATCTCCACAGATATGACACAGGATAGCGTTGTAGCTGCGAGGTGAGAGACCAGAAATCCCCCTGAAGACTCCACACACAGTTGCATCTGTTTTGAGCATGCATTATTTACCGAGCAGAGGTGTCATAGTCCTAGAGTAAAGCAAAGTTCAATATGAGAACAGTACACGGATTAGTTTTCTAGAATATTGTATATTTCCTTTGACTTTAGAAATGCAATCTTGTCAGGGTCTCTCTTTTCCATTCCTTTTTTTTTTTTTTTTTGGGCCAAAGCTTGACTATTTTGTAGAGTCAGCTCGCACTCATGGATTAATCAAATGCCTTTGTTAGCTCTACTTCCCTGAATGTGATGTTTAATTTTAAGCATAAAATGCAGGAGTGGATTATCCATTCAGCAAGGTAAGCACAGTGCCTACCTTGCTTACCAGATCATCTGTAGAGAACAATTTTACATTCTTTCACCACATCAAAGATTCTGCTTCTAAGCATGGCTGGCATCTGTCTGTCTCCCAACCCCACAGCACATTCCTACAGAATCAAAGCCTCTTTTCAAATTTATAATCCCTGACATTGGTGGATAACTCAGTAAGCAAGGTAAGCATGGGCTTACTTGTGCTTACTTACTAATCTGCAGTGAACAATTTCACAAGGTTTGAAACAGTGAAACCCATGTGAAATTGTTCACTGCAGATTAGTAAGTAAGCACAAGTAAGCCCATGCTTACCTTGCTTCTGGGATAATCTGCCCCTGATAAAATGGCAAATGGAATGGAAAAGAAAATACATTTGTCTGAATTTTTGTATTCTGAATTTTTTCAAAGTTCAGTTGTAGAACTGATTTTACTTTGATTTCCAGACTACTGATTTTCATAACAATGTACTAAGAATAATAATAATTAACAAGTTAACGTCTATAAAGTGCCACACAGAGTTAAGCACACTGGAATTATTAGTGATAATTTAAACCAAGTCCGTACAAGTTCATTCAGAATGGGCTGTAATAATTCTCTTCATTACCCGGAACATATTCGTAGTTAAAATAGAAAGTTCCAATCAAACGGTATCATCATTACAGCAGATGATTTAACAGGTAATGTCCTGGAATCATAATTGCTATATATTAAAATGAACAAAAAGAAGTAACTTGATGTTTCACAAGTTCTCAAATCACGGCTTAAATCGTATGTCACAGCCCTTTGCTTTACTGCAAGGGACAATTCACTTACTATGTTGCCCCAGTTACTTACGCTTCTCAGTTCTCTAAGGAATATTATGGGCTTTACTTAGGATGTTGGGTTATTTCTGATTTAGTCTATCAGCAGGTCAGGGTTTTTCCTCATGAACTCACATTTTTCCAGCAAGTGGATTATTTGAGGATGGCCCCAGACAGAAGCTGTGTTTCCACATTTTGCCCAAAGATATGGCCCTAGGGAAATTGGTTCCGTTTTTGGGTGTCAGATACCATTCAAGATCCAATCGCTTTTTAATTCCCATTTGAACAAGTGCATGGGCCTCACAAATACACCCACTGGTTTGCACAGAAACAGTCTTGTTGGAAAATGGAATTGCTTTCAAGAGGGGCATCAGGACCTGAGAAAAATATTTTAATTCAAAATTGGTTGGGTTTTGGTAATCGATGGCAATGTGGTCTCATTTCAGCATGGAGCAGGAGATTTTTCTTCTATCATCAATGACATTTTTTAAAAATACAAGTAATCTTGCTTCACACAAGGAGCTCAACTAGTAGTTGGATTTTCTGACTTATTAAATATTGTTTATATCCTCATGGTCGCAGACCCTCTGTCTTTCCAAAGCATTTTATAGCTCCCTCTGTAACTGACTTAACAATTTTCTTCCGACCTTCACATTAAATTTAACCCCACCCCACCCCCAAACCCAGAACCTCCAAACCACTAGACTGGAGCAAAAATATATAGTGTGCTTCCCCCGCTGCCAAGTCTGCACCCACGTCTCTTGTTTTTCCTTTACTCTAATCTAATCACTAATTCTTAAGCTTGGCCAAATAGTTAAAAATGTTAAGTGCTAGCAAAGCCTTCTACCTCCCCCTCATATCTGTCTCTGTTTATGGAATGGGTCCCGGTTTCCTCCTCTTCTCCTTCAGCCCGGGGTCTTCAGGTCAGAAGACTGTAAATACACACAGCCCTGGCCCGACCCATAAATCTGAGCAAAGGGCAGGCTTATATATTCAGATAAGCAGGGGTGGGGGTGGGGCATGGAAAGAACGAGAACCAGCAGAGTCTGAGGCACTACAGGCATGCTTGGGGGTGAAAAGAATTAAAAAGAGCCAAGAATCCTTACTGGGGAAGGAAAAAAAATAATTTTGTCTTGTAACGTCTCTCTGTGTTTCTAATGGATGAGGCTGGCACTGCTTCCTCTTCTTTTTTTTTTTCCACATTGCTTATAGTCACATCCCTACCAAGCATATTATCTTAAAGGCAATCAAATTAAACAATAAATTTCATTTATTTCGAATGTCCTTTTTTCTTCTTAAGCATACTTGTGTTCTGACCTGTATGTGTGTGTGTGTGTGATGTGAACCAGAGTCATTTTACCAGAAATTCTTCTCAACTGTAATTTTTCAATCCCAAGGTCTTGGACTAAATGATTGTGTTGTTAGTTACCATGTTAAATCCAAAGAAAAATATGTTCTGAAGGAGTTGGGAATGACAAAGCGATAAATAAATGGTTACATATCCTTCAGTCTTCAAGGCTTCTACTGGATTCCAAGTATTTCCTTGAATTTTTTCATCTCATAATTCTTTGTGACTCTTGAAAGACCATCCTTCTTGGGAGATGTGCCCATCGTGCACACAGATGTTGGAATGGAAAATCCTGAGCAACCATGGCTGAGAAAGTATCTTCTCTCACTCCCCTGCTCTGACCCTGCTTTAGATGCAATGAGCCAGCTACATATGTGTCTTAGTCATCAAGACTAGAATAACGCTGCACTTACTTTGTTTTCAATCAATATTTTATATTACATCATATATATGTGTATACGTAATTTTTCTAGGTTATTCTTTTGGCTAATAGAGAACTGACAAAACAAGGCTAATCATGTTATTCAAAATGAATTTCTTGCGTTGAAAAATTAGTGACAATTCCATGTTGTTAAGAGAATTTTATGGGAAAATTACCAAGACAGTAATTGGGCTGGAAGCCCAGAGCATTGCCTATGGTCTAGTCTTACTTTTCACAAATCCCTTAAATGACAGTAATAATAATGATAATAACAATTATTACCATATATTGAGCACTTTACTTTTGTAAGGCAATGTACTAGATGCTTAAAACAAACAAACAAAGAAAGAAAACCAAACCCATTGCCATCGAGTTGATCCTGACTTATAGCAACCCCATAGGCCAGAGTAGAACTGTCCCATAGGGTTTCCAGAGAGAGGCTGGTGGATTCGAATTGCTGACCTATTGGTTAATAGCCACAGCTCTTAGCCACTGCGCTACCAGGCCTCTGCTTTAGATACATATAAATTCTAACCCTTACAACAACGTGGCTAAATATAGATAGAGTAGTGTGGTCTTTGTTTTATTAATGAAAAAATCTCTGGCTTGAAAAGTCAAGGAGCTCATCCAGATCACACGTCTAAGCCCAGAATTTGAACTTGGGTCTGGCTCTAGAGCTTGCTCTTCTCAGCTGCCTCTCTTGGCCTCAGGTTTTGCGTTTTTAGCATGAGGGTCTTGGACGGAACAGTTTCTATTTAGCACTGCTATTCCAGATCTGGATTAGTTTTCTCCAGCCCACATTTCTCTTGGCATTTTCAATAGCCCCCTGGCACCTTGGCCTGGCTCTCACAGACCTCTTGGATCACGTGTCTGAACCTGAACTCCTTGACTGCTCACCTGGCTTGCTTTTCCTCCGTGATCATGTGTATATAACGGGAGCACTCTTTGCTCCATGGGACAGGCTAAAGGCTCCAGATCTACCTTGATTCTCCACTGTCTCACCGGTGACATTCAGCCAGGAAGCCTTGCAGAGCAGGGATGTCTACAGGGGATGTTACAGTCTGACTTCCTAGGTTTGAATCCTAGCTCCCCTATTTACCAGCTGTGCGGCATTGGAAAAGCTACATAACCCTCTGTGCCTTGATTTTCACAACTGTGAAATGGGTCTGAAATAGTACCGATTTTATTGCTTGCCTGAACTCTTACAATCACTTTCAGTCGTTCTCTCTATAGTCGAGCTCTCCCTTCTGCAACCCAATCTCCTTGCTTCACCAGTTATCATTACTTGAGAATGAACAGGATGGCCTCCTGCTTAAAAACCTTTACAGTCCCCTATTGCCCTTGAGTCTAACTACTGAATTAGGTAAAAGCCTTCATAATCTCCCACCAACTGGCTTTTTCAGGGTCATTTTCCACCATGTCTCCCTAAGCAATTTGCATTCTAGCAGAAAAAATTATACACGTGATATCCTTTTATGCCTCCAGACTTTGGTCTGTGCTATGCTTTCTACTGGAAGGCCCTTCCTTTTCATTTCCACCTTACCCTGCATGACTCAGATAAAAAGTCTGCTATGTTAAAAAGTCACCAATTTTTTGGACAGCATAAGTTGAGTTGGTGACTTCTACAGTGTATTCTTCTGTTTTAGAACCTAACGTATTGTATGGTAATTATATGGGTTTTTTTTTTTTGGTTTAGTTATTTGTCTACCACTAGGCTGTGAACTATTGTGGTCAGGCACTGTGTCTTTTTCATTTTACTATCTCTTTCTACTTACTGTCTCTTGTTACAGGGGCCCAGATAGAGTGGAATCCCCTGAAATTTAAATTAGTGTATAAAATACCATTTCCCATTTCTGAAAAATGACTTAAAACAAATATAAATTGAATGACTGTAATGCTGTTAACTGGCTGAATTAACTTCTGTTAGCCGAAGTTAAAGAAGCTCTGGTAGCAGAACAGTTAAGCGTTTGGCTGCTAACCGAAAGGTTAGTGGTGCAAACAAAGCCAGCAGCTCTGTGGGAGAAAGACCTGGAGACAGGGGTGGATTACCCAATAAACAAGGTATGGACAGGCTTACTTGTGCTTAGTTACTCATCTGTAGTGAACAATTTAACCTGGATTTCACCACATCTTTGATGTGGTGAAAAACACATGAAACTGTTCACCACAAATGAGTAAGTGAGCCCAAGTAAGATCGTTTGTACCTTGCTTACTGGGTAATCCAGCTCTGTTAGGGGTTGTAAATTTGAAAAGAGGCTTTGATTCTATAGGAAGGTGCTGTAAGGTTGAGAGAGAGACAGATGCGAGCCGTACCTAGAAGTAGAATCTTTAATGTGGGGACAAAATGTGAAATTGTTCAGTACAGATTAGTAACCCAAAACTCAGTGCCTAGTAAGTAAGCACAAATAAACTGTGTTTACCTTGCTTATTTGGTAATCCACACCTGTCTGGTGATCTGCTTCTATAAAGGTTCCCATTGCTGTTGAGTCGGTTCCAGCTCATAGTGACCCTATAGGACCAAATAGAACTGCCCCATAGGATTTCCAAGGCTGTAATCTTTATGGAAGCAGACTGCCACATTTCTCCCTTGGAGCAGATAGTGGATTAACCACTGGACCACTAGGGCTCTTCAAATCCAAAGACTGGTAACCTTATGAAAAGAGAAAACAGAGACACAGGAGAACGCTATGTAATGATGGAGGCAGAGATTGGAGTGATGCAACCAGAAGCTAAGGAACGCCAAGAGTTGTTGGCAATCACTGGAAGCTAAGAAGATTCTCCCCTAGAGCCTTCAGAGAGAGCACGACCCTGCCAACACTTTGATTTTGGACTTATGGTCCCCACACTGTAGAAAATAAATTTCTGTTGTTTTAAGCCACCCAGTTTGTGGTACTTTGTTATGGCAGTCCTAAGAAACTAATACAGGCAATAAACTTAAAAAAAAATTAAATTAAAAACTCAAGCACAATGGGAAAATTTGGAAATGAATAATGGTAATCGTTGAACAACATGATAAACGTAACAATGTCATAGTATTGTACACAAGAATGTTGAAAAGGCAAATGATTTGTTTATTACATATGTTTGCCACAGTAAAGACATTAACAAAAACAAAACAAAACAAAAACCCTTAAGCACAATCTTAGTATTCTTACAGTCTCCAAGATGAAGCTACCGTGTTTTTTTCGTAGTATGTATATGTTATGCTGTTCTGAGATGAAGAAAATCTGAGAATGGGAATGCATTAAAGCAGGATTGAGGTCTCTATATTTGAAGCGAAATTTCATGTTTTAGAAAAGGAGCCAGTTTTTTCCATATCTGCCCTTACTCTAAAAGTAATATTCCATGGGAGGAAGTAAAACATAGACTCTGGAGCCAGAATCCCTGACTTTGAACCCTGGTGCTGTGTGTAACTGTTGGGAACAGTATTTTTGGAGCCTATTTTGCCATCTGCAAAATAGGGTATTGTAATAGCACCCATTTCAGAGAGTGGTTGTGAGAATCGAATGAATTAATGCATCCAAAGCACTTAGATGAGTGGCTGACATATAGTCGGTACTCAATAAATGTGTCCTGTTACTTGGTTGTTTATAAGAGAAGCACTCGGAATTCTGGCAGAAAGGCCAAAAGTATTTCATCATTAGGGAACAGTGGGGAGAGATGGGGGTAGCTTTGAGAGGTTATGAGAGTGGGTCTAGTCATCTGTACAAGGACCAGTCTACCCATTTCACGTATCATTCCAACAGTTATGCAGTTTAGCATTTTATTTCGTCATATTACAAACGGAGATAAATCTAGGAAGGAGCTCTGGTTTTAAATTAGCCATTTGAAACCATTAGGTTCAAAACCGTACAACACAAAACCCACTGCTGTTGAGTCGATTCCAACTCATAGCGACCCTATAGGTCAGAGTAGAACTGCCCCAAAGGGTTTCCAAGGAGTGCCTGATGGATTCCAGCTGCCAACCTTTCGGTTAGCAGCCAAACTCTTAACCACTACGCCACCATGATTTCTGCGTGAGTTCAAATCCCAGCTCCATGACGTGCTGGCTATGCTGCCTTGGGCAAGTTTTTTTTTTTTCACTTTTGTAAATCTAAGTTTTCTCATCTGTCCAATGAGGAAAAAGAAATAATGCTTACCTTAATGTGAAAATAATAATACTTCCAAAATAAGGCTGTTTCGTCTACTTTGAAAATCTGTTGTTTAGTGTAGCCACCTTCATCAATTATCTTAACTAGATCTTCTGGATAACTTGCTGCAACTTCTCCATCAGCACTCAGCTGTTTCACCTTGCACTTTTATGTTATGGAGATGGCTTCTGTCCTTAAACCTCATGAACCAACCTCTGCTAGCTTCAAACTTTTCTTCTGCAGCTTGCTAGGGCCTTGCTCTGGATCAGGCATTGGCTTAAGGATATGTTGTGGCTTGTTTGATCTATCCAAACCACTAAAACATTCTTCATAGCAGCAATAAGGCTATTTCACTTTCTTATCATTCGTATATTCACTGGAGTGGCAGTTTTAATTTCCTTCAAGAACTTTTTTTTTGCGTTCATAACTTGGCTAACTGTTGGGTGCAAGAGGCCTAGCTTTTGGCCTGTCTTGGCTTTCAACTTGCCTCCCTCACTAAGCTTAATCATTTCTAGCTTTTGATTTACAGTGAGAGACTTGCGCCTTTGACTGGAATGCTTAGAAGCCATTGTAGGTTTATCAATTGGCCTACTTTCAATATTGCTGTGTCTTAGGGAATTTTTTTTTTTTTTAGGGAATAGAGAGGCCCGAGGAGAGGGAGAGAGATGGGGAAAGACCAGTCGGTGGAGCAGCCAGAATACACACAACATTTATCAATTAAGTTTGCCATCTTATATGGGTGTGGTTCATGGCACCCCAAAGTAATTACAAATAGTAACATCGAAGACCACAGAACACAGATCAGCATAACACATATAATAATAATGGAAAATGTGAAATATTGCAAGAATTACCAAAATGTGATGCGGAGACATGAAGTGAGCACATGCTGTTGGAAAAATGGTGCCAAGAGACTTGCTCGACACGGGGTTGCCACAAATCCTTAATTTGTAAAAAACACAATATCTGCAAAATGCAATAAAGTGAAGCAAAATAAAATAGGGGATGCCTGTATTTGTCTTTGCCTTTAATGAATTTTGTATGAATGCAATTGTAGTATATTCTTCGTCTTGTTCCTTGCACTCAACAGATGCAACCGGATTGACGTATGTAGCTTTAGTTCATTGTTCCACGGTGGTATGCCATTTAACTATATTAATACTCTATCACTTATTTTGTTATTCTTTTCTATTGATTGACATCTGGACTTAATCTTTTTTTTTCTGTGCATTGGTGTGATTCCAAACACTGTTGCATAGAACGTTCTGGTACATGTGCCCTCTGTACAAATCAAAGACCAAAAGACTTTCTTTAGGAAGTTAAATCTTCTAAACTGTCAGCTCCTTGAGGACAGTCGCTATGTCTTCCTGGCTTACCATACTTTCCTCAGTCGTTAGAGCGTATTGTTGTTGTTAGTTGCTATCAAGTCATGCTCCTATTCCTGGCGACCCAGGTACAAGAGAATGGAATGTTGCCCAATCCTGAGCCATCTTCATGGTCATTGGTAAAGTGCTTGAGTTCATTGTCGCGGCCACTGTGTATTTTGAGTGATCTCATCTTCTGGCACTGCACTGGACCGTATCCCGTTGTGATCCATAGGGTTTCACTGGCTAATTTTTTGGGAGCAGATCATCAGGACTTTCTTCTTTGTCTTAGCCTGGAAGCTCTGCTGAAACCAGTTGACCATGGATGACCCTGTTGGTATTTGAAATACCGGTGGCATGGCTTCCAGCATCGTAGCCACATGCAAGCTACCACATTATGACAAAAGAACAGAGGGGTGGTGGACTTAAAGCATGTTGTTGTTGTTAGGTGTCATCAAGTTGTTTCTGACTGTGCCATCCTCACAATCATTGCTATGTTTGAGCCCATTTTTTCAGCCACTGTGTCAGTCCATCTCGTCAGGGTCCTCCTCTTTTTGGCTGACCCTCTACTTTACCAAACACGATGCCCTTCTCCAGGGACTGGTCCCTCCTGATAACATGTCCAAAGTATGTGAGACAAAGTCTCACCATCCTTGCTTCTAGGGAGTATTCTGGCTGCACTTCCTACAAGACAGATTTGTTCATTCTTCTGGCAGTCCATGGTATATTCGGTATTCTTCACCGGCACCGTTCTTGTTTCTGTTGTGTGCTGTCAAGTTGATTGTGACTTATAGAAACCTTATAGGACAGAGTAGAACTGCCCCATAGGGTTTCCAAAGAGCAACTGGTGAATTTGAACTCCTTACCTTTTGGTTAGCAACAGAGCTCTTAACCACTTTGCCACGAGGTCTCTTTAAC
Source organism: Elephas maximus indicus (assembly GCF_024166365.1). Lineage (NCBI taxonomy): Eukaryota > Metazoa > Chordata > Mammalia > Proboscidea > Elephantidae > Elephas > Elephas maximus. Next base: position 69,850,920 of record NC_064835.1, on the reverse strand, counting down.
AGCACCAGAGTAGTTCTTAATAAACACTTGTTGAGTGACTAAATTGTGTGGGCAATACAAGGAAAAGAGAACATCTGCAAATAGAAAAATAAGTTAAAACAAAGTTCTAGACCAGTTGAGACTATTGGCAATTTGGAGTGCCAGTGGCCTGCTGCTGTTGGTACGAGATGTCACCGAGGGCAGATTTAGGATGAGTGTCCCAGGGCCTGTGCCAGGGGAAGTTTAGGGCAGCTTTCTAGAAAGGTGTTTGGTCAGTGTCAAGAAAAAGAGGTCGGCATCGGCTTTCTGTACTCAAATGGGGCAAACAAGAAGATGGAGGGAAGAAAGCATCATGGCTTTCAGGTTTCCTTGAACCATCTGATACTGAATCATATTTGCTTCTCAAAACAAGGAACTATTTTGTTATATCATGTACAAAACACTGACCACAAATATTTCAGGCAATAAGAAAAAAAAACTACTACTGGTTATGGCAAGCATTGAAAATTTATAGTTCAGTGACTTTCAAAGATCTAATGATTCCAACAACATGTTTCCAAGCATTATTTTATTAAGCATTCCATTTACAGGGAATCTTCTAGCCAGAATTTAGTGTCTGTTTAGATTTTTTCCAATGCTCTCATCACTGAGGTCTCTGGTTGCAAGTGTAGAAGATTAGGAGATACTGGAAACTAAGAAGAGTGGACCAAGCAACACACACTAGACACAAGCCAAACTAAAATACATCTGTTTCTATGTATTGGAGTTTGACAAGAACAGAAACAAATTCTTACATATAAAACAAGTGAAAATTTCATAAGAAAGAGACTTCAGTCTTAATTTGACATGAGTTTGCCCAATTTAAGCAATTGTTTATCTATAAGCCAGTACTCATAATATTTTTTTTTTAAATCTCCCACTTACACTTTTGAAAATGGAATGTACCATACAAAAAAAGAACAGCCAAGAAATTAAAATTCCCCAAGTGTGAATTAAGGACGAGGCACTGGATTCAAGTGTTTCCAACTCAGAACAAATGATTTAAAATCCAGATTGAGTCTGTCATTAAAATTGATAAGAACAAAGTATAGCTCAGTGCAATTCCTTCTGGTGTCAGGTAAAAAGCCAAATTCCTTGGGCTCAATTTCTAGTTGTGTGAGTGTGACGGTGAATGAATTGCTCAATCTCTTTTTGCCTCAGTTTTCTCACCTGTAAAATGGGAAAAATAATTGTATCCATCTCACAGGGTTCCTGTGAGAATCCTGTGAGTTAATACATGTTAAGTTCTGAGAACAAAGACTGGCACATAGTAAGTGTTATATAAATATTGGAGCCCTGGGGGTGCAGTGGTTAAGTGCTTACCTGCTAACCAAAAGTTCTGAGGTTTGAACCCATCAGCTGCTCCATGGGAGAAAAAGGTGGCAGTCTGCTTTTGTAAAGATTTACAGCCTTGGAAACCCTAAGCAGTAGCCTACTCTGTTCTATAGGGTCGTTATGAGTCAGAGTGGACTCAATGGCAGTGGTTATATTAGTATTAGTTGTTATTATTATTAAACATTGCAGCAAACACACGCTTATTGTATGTATACACTCATTTCGTTTTTTTCTAAGAAAACACACGTCCTTCTCTCCAGCCTTAGCCTTCTGTGCTCATTCTTATTCTGAATCCATCCTTTTTTTTTTTTTGTACAAAAATATTCCCCTCACTCTTCTGTTGTCAAATCTGATCTCCTTGGACTTACCCCTTAGGATATTGTAGAATGCTACAATACTCTCAGGCTAGAAAATGGCTCAAGGCTCATTCCTTTGGATATTAATGGTTTTGTATTCCTTGACATCCTAGAATTAGCCAGAGCACTTCAGTAGACCTGATCCATTTTCAAATTCTATAGGAACATAAGAACAATTTCTTACAATGCTTCTCTTTTTATAATAAATCTCTTTAAAAAAGCTTTCCTAGAGTGTGCTATCACATTGTGGAGATTGCAACTAATGTCACAAAATGTTATGTGTATACATTTTTGTATGAGAAATTAACTTGAGCTGTGAGCTGTGAAAGTTCACCTAAAGCACAATTAAAAAAAAAAAATCCTAGACTGTGGATGATTGAATATCTCACTTTGCCATTCTTTTAAAATGGAGAATGAAAGAAAAATTCCCTGTTGAGGCTCATTGTTTACATGACTGTGCATAAAGACACCGAATGTGATTTTTCTTTCCTGGGAAATGTGCCGTGAGAAAGCAGTTCTCCATTTCCCTGGCTCTTCACTCTATCATGTCTACCGTGGAGAATCCTGCAGTGGACAGAGGTCTCTGGCCACAGCAGGAGGCTGCACCCTGGCATTCTGTCCACTATTGCAGGCTCTTACCTGGCCCAGATGCTTCTGTTCCTGAGCCTCCTGATCATGCCAATGCAAGGACCTGGTGCAGGTAGCATTGTAAATTCCCATCCGATGGTTAGGCCCATAATTCAGTTTACTTATTTCACTGGGAGAGCATTGTAATCACTCCTTCATATTGTAACACCTTTAAAAATCCAGCACTCAAAGAAAGAAATCTCCTGCCACAGACTTTCTCGACTAGATGTATTTGCCTTCAGCTATACGGAATCAACTCGACGGCACTGGGATACTACCAGAAAACCTCTTCAGAAGGAACATTTTTGACCAGTTTTGCCCATAGTAATCTTCCTGAATGCTACTTAGATCATGTTGCATTCCTACTTACCAAAAAACCCAAAACAAATCCATTGTTGTTGAGCCCCATGCACAGTGACCCTATAGGACAGAGTAGAACTGCCCCCTAGGGTTTCCAAGCAGCAGCTGGTGGATTCGATCTGTCGATCTTTTGGTTATCAGGTGAACTCTTTACCACTGCACCAGGAGGGCTCCATAAAATCCTTCAATTGCTCCTCCTTGTGTATGGCATAGGAGCCCTGGTGGTGCAGTGGTTAAGCACTTGGCTGCTAAGCGAAAGGTCAGCAATTCAAACCCACCAGCTGCTCTAAGGGAGAAAGATGTGGCAGTCTGTTTCTGCAAAGATAACAGCCTTGGAAACTCTGTGGGGCAGCTTCTACTCTGTCCTATAGTGTTGCTATCAGTCGGAATTGACTCTAGACAACGGATTTTTTTTTTTTTTTTTTTGGTTTTTAAGTATTGGGCTTATTCAATGTGTCCTATCTTAGCATGCTTTGAACATCTCAGACAGATGAAATGGAGCCTCATGACCCTTGTCAGTGGCTTGATAGCAGAAATGATCATATTATGAGGCGGTAGACTCGGATGGCAGACTACTAGGAGCACTCAAACTCTTACGAGGGCAGTGATACTATCTTATGTGTCTGTTTTGAGTGCCCTTCCCCCCTCCATTTTAATGTTTGTGAAGTTCTCTTGTGTCTATTAACTTATTGGTTAAACTGTAGTGTCTGGCACACAACTAGGCAGTTATGGAATTGAATTACCAGTGTACTAATGGTAAATTAAGAACTAAATTTGAACTTTAAATTAACGCATATTGCTCTATTTTCTTCACACTACTTTGTCCCTATAAGTTTCTTTTAAAGCACTTATTTTTAATGGTCATTATATTAGTAATATCTTAGTATTATTTGGTTATTTAATTATAAATTAAAATACATAGCTCACAGGATTTTGACCGGAACTAAACAAGAAATTAGAATACAAACAAGAAAAATAGCTCAATTTGCAAATAACATTTCTCTGAAATCAATTATCTTATTTTCCCAGGGAACAGAATTGGAAGGAGAAATCTCTTAAATTAATCCAAAAAATGAAAGAGTTATTGGAATATAAAAAAAGTACTGCCTCTTTAAATGTTAATCAACACCAGCTTTATCATTTCTAAAGAAGAGGTTTTTGCTTTTATTTTTCCCCTTCCAGTGAAAACTTTTACTGCCTCCTGCCCGGCAAAGGGACACGGGCTTGAGCCTGGGATTGGAGACCATCTAAGAAGCCAATCTGAAAATTTCAAACCAAGTATATCCCCTTTCCCTCAAAGGCAGTTATATGCTCTCCCCTTTTCTTTTTGAATTATCCTGACAACATTCTTCCGTCTTGCTAGTGTAGATACGGTCACCATGTCACGCCCAGCTGCTTAGCTGTCTATTTTAACAGGAATCTTTTTTGGAGCTCTAACACTGTTCCTTTGTTCAGGTCATCATGCAGGGTCTGGGCAAGACCCTGCACAGAAGGCCTCTCTGCAAGGCAGTCGTTTTTGTTAGGGGCCAGGTAGTTCGTTCCGACTCATACCAACTCCATGACAGAGGAGAGTAGTACTGCTCCATAGGGTTTTCTAGGCTGTAATCTTCACAGAAAAGGAACCCTGGTGGCACAGTGGTTAAGCACTCAGTAGGAGGGTGGAATCCATCAGCTGCCCCGAGGAAGAAAGGTGTGGCAGATTCCAGCCTAGGAAATACTATGGGGCAGTTCTATCCTATAGGATCGCTATGAGTCAGAGTCAACTCAGTGGCAATGGGTAATCTTCACAGAAGGAGACTGCCAGGTCTTTCTCCTGTCGAGCCACTGAGTGGATTTGAACTGCCAACTTTTCAGTTAGCAGCCAATCATTTAAACATGGAAGGCAGTGGCTGAGGATGTTAACAAGCCTTGTTTTTGATATTTCATGTTGAAGACAGAACTAGCATAGCACTGAGATGACAGACAGCATCTCTTTGGAAGGGATATTCAGTCCTGCAGGATTGCACGGGCCATGCCTGGTTGAGCAAAAATCCCTTCAGATATAGTTCGTAGCCGTGGTTTTCAAAGTGTGGTCTCTGGACCAACAACAACAGCATCGCTTGGGAATGTCTCAGAAATGCAAATTCTCTGGCCTCACCCCAGACCTGCTGAATCAGAATCTCTGGGGAAGGGGTCTAGCAATTTGTCTGAGAAGCTTTCCAGGGGATTCTGATGGTTGCTCAAGTTTGAGAACTACTACTCCTAGTACGTCACCTTTTCATAAACCAAATACATAAACATTTGGGGTTGTAAAGATAAGATGAAGGTCACCTTTACATGGAGTAAAGAAGGCTTTGGTCACATTGAAACACAGTTAAGATGTGCGTGTATAGGAGTCTATGAAGTGTGTGAGTGTGTGTATTTGGGGAGGGGGGAAGGGATGGTTGGAAAGCTCCTTGAAGAGATCTCTGGGCTCCTGACTGCAGTCACCCAGGGAGCAGGGGCTGAGGTGGTTTCTCAGGACTGTCTCCATCTGTCTGTGGACTTCTACTCCTGGAAAATCTTCACCTGGGTCTCCAAGGATTCATAAAGCAAGGGTGGCACAGACTGGGCCTTGGGACAGTGTGGCTTCAGGGTCTCCAGGGAGAGTGCCAGCTCGGTGGCCTGCCCCTACTTTGCTGGGACTGGGATGCCCTAGGCTCTCCCTGTTAGAAAAGACTAGACAGGGTCTAGAGGCCTGAATACGAGTTCCAGACCCAACTCTCCTGAGTTGCGTGAACTTGGGAAAGCCCTATCTTCTCTTCACTGTGTATGGTAAGTTCCCAGGAGCCCCTTTGGGGAGGTGGGCAGCAACTGTGCTGACCACGCAGCCCTCCATCTCTTTCTCCCCCAGCCTCTTCCCCTCCTATTGTGTACACAGGCCTTCAGCACAAGGTATACTTCGAAGAAGGACTCCTCCTTCTAGAAGAAGCCTTTATAAAGAAAAGGTGAGTGATTCCTAGCTTTCCTTTCAGCTTTAAAAATCGACTCCTCTGACGTCCCAGAGTCAGGCTTTGGCTTGGTGTCCTAACTTTGCAGCTCAGTGGTGATAGGTTTCATACATTGTTTCAAATGGCTGCAGCCCTCCTCTCTGAAGATTTGTTTTCTAGTGGTGGGCTTAACAACTCTAATATATGTATTTTTCTTAATCTATTTTCCTTTACAAAAGAGCAAATGCCCCCAAGTACAATTTGAACTCAGATTACTAGACTCTCAAACATTACCAAAAGCTATAATTTCGAACTCCTTTTATCTATCCCAAGCTAATAGCAGTTTTGCATGTCTTTATATTGTTTTCATGTTTCCCTAGCCCCCCACTACCCGCTTTGGTTATTGTCTTTGGAATGTGTGTGGACTTGTTTAATTTTAGTGCTGAATTTGGGATGTGGAAAAGATTACTCTTAATTATATTATTTATTGAAACATAATCTATTTATATGGACCTTCTGTGCAACAGGAGCAGTGTGCTCTTTTGTGAGGCCATTGTAGGAAGGCTGTGGAGGCGAGGATCTAAATTAAGTTGGTTCTGAATCTCAAGTAACCCTGGAATGATATATCCTTTAGTGTCTCCAGACCAACTTCTCAAATACTTCCTTCAACATGAAATATTCACCCCATCTTGTAGCCAACAGGTTCAGTGCTGTTTTGCTACAATTCAATGAACCCTTCAGACCCCTTCTAAAACAATCACCCCAGCAGAATCACTGTGATTCAAGACTGTGGGCAGGCGCCTAACAAAGATTTCCCTCATGACAGATGAGTGCATATTGGATTGGGTTAAGTTGATGGGGCATTTTTCCTCTCAGCCTCCTGATTACAACCCTGTCTCTTAAACTGGGTCAGGTCAACCATGGACCAAATAACTTTGAAAAGAATACGCCAGTAAAGAAAAGAGAATAAATCCTTTCAAGGAGGGGGAAAAAAATCCATCTTGTCAAATTTCTCACTAGCAAAATATTATCAGCCTTGTTGTCTGCCATATTTCCTTGGGCCTTGTGCCTGTTGGTAAGTCAGAAGCCTCAGCTTTGGGCTTTGTCATACAGCCTGGGCTCATGAGAGAACTGGACCAGTTATGCGATTTGCAGGCCCCAGAGCAAAATGAAAATGTGAGGCCCGTGTACCAAGGTTATTAAAAATTCCAAGATGGCGATAGCAGAGCCTTAATCCAAGCACAGGGCCCTTCTAAGCACCACCCGTGTCACTGCTCATAGAGGTGGCTCTTTTTCAAGCATGGACCCCCTACAGGAAGTAGAAGCACCCGTTTCCTTCTCTTGTGTTCTTTGGTCCCAACATTTAGGTTTGTCTCCAAGGTCTGCATCCAATTCTCCCAACTCAGTGAGCTACTTCCCTCCTTTCCCCATTGGCTCTGCATTTCAGACTACCTCCAAGCAACATGTGCATTGCGGTGACAAGTGAGTCACTTTGCCACTGGGTCTTCAAAGGCTGGATGAAAGCCGTCAGAGGGGACCGAGGAAAGACAGCCTCCCGCTCTACCTCAGGGCTGCTCTGTTCCACCTGAGGTGATTGGTTTGCAGATGAACTACATCTCGAGTTTTTTGAGTCTGACAAAATCCTTTCTAATTCTCTCTAAATGTTCCAGGGCTTTTTCAAATAATTGTTATCAGTGCCTGTCGAATGCCTTAGATCTTCCCTTTCCTTGTCCTTACTGTAAATACTTTCCTTCTTCTTCAGCAGCAATATTATGGCTGTACATAGGAACAAAATCTCCTCAGCTATCTGGTTTTCTTTAGCTTTTTGTTCTCAGAATTTCAAGTCACGGTCTGCTGGCGTTTATGTAATGTTTTAATAAGATTTTTTTTTTAAAGGAAATCTACTACCTATTCATAATCTTTTCTATACAAGGTTAACTGCTACCCGCCCCCCCACCCCCAAATTGTGACCATATTCACAGTTGGTTTAGTGATAACTTGTCCAAACATGGAGGCATTTGGAAATTGCTGCTTCTAAACCAAAGTATGGCATTCTCTGCAAACTGGAGGTTGACAGAGGTGAGGGGCAAGAGGCTTTTATAGACTATTCTTGCTGATGGTAGTCACCACTAGGCAATGGAGTTCACAGATATTAGCAAATGGGTAGCTTAATGAAAAGAATGAATAAGTCAGTTTCAAGACTTCTGAATTACTCTGCCAAGGAAAAATTGACAGTGACTATAAAGCTAAAATAAAATGCCAAGACTGGGTGGACCACTCTTCCATGCTCTGCTCAGTGTTACCACTTGTCGGGAGAGCACACTTGGAATATCTATTTCTGTAAGTGGGCACATCTCCCACGGGACCTTCATTCCTCTCGATGGCAGGTGGAACATGGTAGTGGCTGCAGTCCCAGGCAGAAGAATCAGAAGATATTGGGTCTACTTCTCTAATGCTTCTTTTCTTTTTTAAAACACATGTACATAATTTTTAATGCAAAAGCAGTTTGCAGAATAATATGTACAGTGTAACATTTGTAAACAGGCAAATTATAGTGTTTATGGATATATGTTGTCATTGTTAGCTGCCCTCAAGTCATCCCCCAGCTGATGGCAATCTTATGCACAATGGAATCAAACACCCCCAGTTCTGAGCATTCTCCAGGAATGGTGGTGGTTTCAACCACTGAGATCCATAGTGTTCCCTTCCTCCACCTTTTTATTGTTGTAAAAATATGTGTAACATAACATTTGTGAATTCAACATTTTCCACATGTACAATTCAGCATCTAAAACTTTCTTTGTCTAATAATTCCTACTTGACTTTGGCTGTATCACCAGGCCTCTTGATTTCCAGTTTAAAAAATGACAATTGTGTGTGTAGTAGTTTTTTTTTTTTTTAGTAATGGACCAGTTTTTCTTTGCAGGGAGGTGAGTGATGTAAATTGAGGAAATACGTGCAAAAGCGTTTAGAAATATTTGAAAGAAAGAGTTGTCTTCCTTCAAATGCGATGTTTTTCCCCCTAGATTTTCTTATGAGATATCCCACTTTTTTTTTTTTTTTTTTGGAGGTGGGGGGTTACTCTGAAGTATAAGAGGATAGGATCCACAGCTTTGAATGCTTTCTTAATGTGTAAGAAAATCTGGACTTAGCTTTCAGGTTAATGGCCTAATTGAAAAAGAAGTATCCTTGAAGCGTCTGAGGGTGAGTTCTTAGCCCATTAACTCTCCTCTTCTGTGTTGCAATTCTCTTATAAGAAGGTCTAGCCAGAACCCAGGGCAGCTGGGTGGTACAAACAGTTTAGCGCTGGACTACTGGCCAACAATTTGGCTGTTTGAACCCACCCAGAGGTGCCTCTGAAGACAGGATTGGCAATCTGCTTCTGAAAGGTCATAGCCATGAAAACCCCATGGAGCAGCTCTACTCAGCACACATGGGGTTGCCATGAGTCAGAATCGACTTGATGAAAACTAACAAGAAGTCAGAACCTTGATTTTTTTTTTTTGAGTATGGTTCTTTTCTTTCTTGAGTTGTCCTGGGTGGGCTCTTGGGCCTAATTAAAAAAGCAAACTCTGAAGGAGCTGAGGCCATGGAGTCTGTATGTGGATTGTTTTCTCATTCCTAGTAATTGTTATGTGACTTCTGATAGCAATGTTGTTCTTCCATGTTAGTAGAATGATAAAAAACCAAACCAAACCCATTGCCATTGAGTCGATTGTGACTCATAGTGACCCTATAGAACAGAGCAGAACTGCCCCACAGGGTTTTCAAGGCTGTAAATCTTTGCAGAAGCAGACTGCAACATCTTTCTCCTGCAGAGTGGGTGGTCAGTTCGGACCACCAACCTTTCAGTTAGCAGCCAAATGCTTAACCACTGTGCCACTAGGGCTCCTTAGTAGGGTGAAAGTGGGAGGAAATAGCCCTTCCTGCCTTGCTATGGAGTCCTTGGTTGGTGCAAACAGTTAACAAGCTCAGCTGCTAACCTCTGAAGATTAGAGGTGTGAGTCTACCCAGAGGAGCCTTGGGAGAACGGCATCATGATCTGCTTCTGAAAAATCAGCCATTGAAAATCCTGCGGAGCACAGTTCTACTCTGACACACGTGGGGTCGCCATGAGTCAGAATCCACTTAAGGGCAGCTGATGGCTGGTTACAATGCTGTAAGGGTGGTACATTTCACTCCTCTCCCATTCCTCAGCCCCTCAGCTGTCTTCACAACACTAGGGAACAGATCTCATTCTTTGAGACTTTCTTCTTTACTCTGTCATGTCATCAAATACCTGAAAATGGGGCAGTTTCCGTTTGTTTCACCAGAAAATAAATCTTCATTCAAAGCCTCATAGATTTTCATTCTTCCCATGTTACTCTAAACACATGTTCACTGGGTTTTCATAGGCTCCTCAAACACTTTCTTACAAGCTCTTTCCGCTTCATGAGAACATACCCTACTGCCTTCTTTGGAGTCTCTTTCTTAAGCTCTTTCTGACTTATCAAAATTCTCGCTTCCTAGGGAAAGGGTTGTATAGTCAAAAGGCTGTGGGATTTCAAGTTTTTTAGTTCTAGTTTTATCTACTTCTGTAACTCACTAGCTGTGAAATGTTAAGCAATCCCTTGATTTCCCCCAGCCTCAGTTTCCTGAGATGCAAAGTTAATTTTAGGCATTTCTTTAATGAGTATTTGTTATTATTTCTGCATGTTGTTTTTCATTTTAAGTTTTCACTTTGGTAGATTCTTCCACTTCATGTAAATAATACATAGTTTATTTGTGCTTTAATGATTGATTCACAAAACATACGTTTACTTTCTCCTGCCATTTTGACCTTTTTTCACTCAAGAATTTAAAGTCAGAAATAAAATGAAAATTATGAAGGGAGGCTTAAGTATAGTTCCAATCCTAAAGTATGCTAATTAACACATCTGTCTGCCTTTGGAACATCTGGGAAAGCAACTACATACTAATTCTCTTAAAAATGATTTATTTAAACATTTGTGGAAGATTCAGGTGTGCAATTTTAATTGAACAATTAATTCATTATTGGTGAGGTCCTTTCATTTATTCCTAGTAATCAACATAATAAAATGGTGTAATATAAATTATAGCAGAAGAGAAAATTAATAAACGTAACTGCAGTTTTCATTTTTATTCTGAAAGTATGTTAAACAATTTATTTTTAATGCCAACTGGACTTTTCCCCCCTGTTTCAGTCAGGAAATCAAAAGACATATTGCTTTGGGCAAATCTGACCTCTTTAAAGTGTTAAAAAGTGAAGATGACACTTTGAGGACTAAGGTGCACCTGATCCAAGCCATAGTGCTTTCAATTGTCTCATATGCATGCCAGAGCTGGAAGATGAGTAAAGAAGACCAAAGAAGAGTTGATGCCTTTGAATTATGGTGTTGGCAAAAAATATTGAATATACCAACGACTGCCAGAAGAAAGAACAAATCTGTCTTGGAAGAAGTACAGACAGAATGCTCCTTAGAAGCAAGGATGGTGAGACTTCATCTCACGTACTTTGAACATGTTATCAGGAGGGGCCAGTCACTGGAGAAGGACATCATACTTGGTCAGCTAAAAAGAGGAAGACTCTCAATAAGATGGATTGATTCAGTGGCTGCAACAATGGGTTCAAGCATAGCAACCATTGTGAGAACGGCACAGGATCGGCAGTGTTTTGTTCTGTTGTACGTGGGGTCACTATGAGCCAGAACAGACTCCATGGCACCTAACAGCAACAACAACAATGTATTTGGATTTATTTATTTATAAACAATCTGGCATATTCATGCCCAAAGACAGGTTACTTCCTTATGACATTTTGTTGATGGAAATGTGAAAATGTGATTCTCTTAGTAATTATTTTTTATGGTTTTTAGATTAGTGATTTTTTTCTTGATTTTTACCAGACATTGAATGAATTAACCAATTATCAGTTAATAAAATGTGAGTTTGATATCTTTATAACTTTACACTGCCGGGTTCTATGCCATCCTCACAATCATTGTTGTGCTTGAATCCATTGTTGCTTCCACTGTGTCAATCCCCCTTGTTAAGGGTTGTCATGGATTGAGTTGTGTCCCCCAAAATATGTGTCAACTTGGTTAGGCCATGATTCCCAGTATTGTGTGATTGTCCTCCATTTTGGAAGTGTAATTTTATGTTAAAGAGGATTAGGGTGGGATCATAACAGTCTTTCTAAAGGTCACATCCCTGATCCAATGTAAACGGAGTTTCTCTAGAGTGTGGCTTGCACCACCTGTTATCTTACAAGAGATAAAAAGAAAGGGAAGCAAGCAGAGAGTGGGGACCTCATACCACCAAGAAAGCATCACCAGGAGCCGAGTGTGTCCTTTGGACCCAGGGTTCCTACACAGAGAAGCTCCTAGTCCAGGAGAAGATTAATGACAAGAACCTGCCTCCAGAGCTGACAGAGAAAGCCTTCCCCTGATGCTGACACTCTGAATTTGGACTTCTAGCCTCCTAGACTGTGAGAGAATAAACTTCTGTTTGTTAAAGCCATCCACTTGGAGTATTTCTGTTACAGCAGCACTAGAAGACTAAGACAAGGGTCTTTCTCTTTTTTGCTGGCCCTCTACTTTACCAAGCGTAATGTCCTTCTCCAGGGACTAGTCCTTTCTGATAATGCCAAAGTACATGAAACAAAGTCTTGCCATCCTTGCTTCTAAGGGGCATTCTTGCTGTACTTATTCCAAGACAGATTTGCTTGCTTTTCTGGAAGCCCATGATATATTCAATATTTTTTGCTAACACCATAATTCAAAGGCATCAATTCTTCTACTATCTTCCTTATTTTACTTGTATGATATTTATGATATTGTTAGATAATTTATGCATTCTGTTGAATCACCTTTCTTTGGAATGTGCACAAATACAGATCTCTTCCAGTCAGTTGGCCAGATAGTTGTCTTCCAAATTTCTCGGCATAGGCAACTGAATGTATCCAGTGCTGCGTCTCAATTGGTATTCTGTCAATTTCTGGAGCCTCGTTTTTCACCAGTTCCTTCAGTGCAGCTTGGGCTTCATCATTCAGTATCATTGCTTCTTGATCATATGCTACCTCCTGAAATGGTTGAATGTCAATCAATTCTTTTTGGTACAGTGACTCTGTGTATTCCCTACATCTTCTTTTGATACTTCCTTCATTGTTCAATTTTTTTTCTTTTGCCCATAGAATCCTTCAATATTGCAATCGGGGGCTTGAATTTCATCTTCAATTCTTTCAGCTTAAGAAATGCCAAGTGTATTCTTTCCCTTTGGTTTTCTAACTCCAGGTTTTTGTACATTTCACTATAATACTTTACTTTTCTTCTTGAGCTGCCCTTTGAAATCTTCTGTTAGGCTGTTTTATGTGATCATTTCTTCCATTTGCTTTAGCTACTCTATGGTCAGGAGCAAGTTTCAGAGTCTCTTCTGGCAGCCATATCGATCTTTTTTTCTTTTCTGTCTTCTTAATGACCTCTTATTTTCTTCATGCACGATGTCCTTGATGTCATTCCACAAGTCATCTGGTGCATTCATTAGTGTTCAATGTGTCAAATCTGTTCTTAAGATGGTTCTAAATTGGGATATACTCAAGGTCGAATTTTGGTTCTCATGTACTTGTTCTAATTTTCTTCAGCTTCATATGACAGCTTTGGCATGATAGAATTTTGCAAGACCAATGACTTTTGCATTGGAAATACCTTTTTTTCAAGAACATAAACAGCAACTATATACATGGACCTCGCTAGGTGAGGTACACAGGAATCAAATTAAGCACATCTGTGGAAAGAGATGCTGGAGAAGCTAAATATCATCAGTCATAACAAGGCCAGGGGCAACTGTGGAACAGATCATCAATTGTTTATGTAAAAGTTCAGATTGAGGATGAAGAAAATTAAAACAAGTCCATGAAAGCCAAAGAATGACCTTAAGTATGTCCCACCTGAATTTAGAGACCACTCAAGAATAGATTTGACATATTGAACACTAATGACAGAGATCAGATGAATTGTGGGTATGACATCAAGGGCATCATACATGAAGAAAGCAAAAGGTCATTAAAAGAGATAGGGAAAAAAAAAAAGGAAGGCCAAAATAGATGTCAGAAAAGACTTTGAAACTTGCTCTTGAATGTAGACGAGGTAAAGCAAAAGGAAGAAATGATGAAGTAAAAGAGCTTAACGGAAGATTTCAAACACAAGCTTGAGAAGGCAAAGTAAAATATAATGAAATGTGCAAAGACCTGGAGCTAGAAATCCAGAAGGGAAGAGCATGCTTAGTATTTCTCAAGCTGAAAGACTTGAAGAGAAATTCAAACCTCAAGTTGCAATACTGAAATTCGGCCGCTAACTAAAATTTTGGCAGTTTGTACCCACCAGCCACTCCTTGGAAACCCTATAGGACAGTTCTACTCTGTCCTATAGTGGTTGCTATGAGTCAGAATCAATTAGACGGTGGTGGATTTGTCTTGGTTTGGATGGGCAAAATATTGAATGATGTAGGGTGCATCAAAAGATGATGGAAGGAATACACAGAGTCACTGTACCCAAAATAATTGGTCGATGTTCAGCCATTTCGGGATGTAGGATATGATCAAGAACTGATGGTATTGAAGGAAGAAGTCCAAGCTGCACTGAGGGAATTGGTGAAAACAAGGCTAAAGGAGTTGACAGAACACCTATTAAGATGTTTCATCAATGTTTCATGCAGCACTGGAGGTGCTTACTCCTCTATGCCAAGAAATTTGGAAGACAGCTTCCTGGCCAAATGACTGGAAGAGATCCATATTTGTGCCCATTCCAAAGAAAGTCATCCAAAGAATGCGGAAATTTTCGAACAATATCATTAATATCACATAGAAGTAAAATTTTGCTGAAGATAATTAAAAAATAGTTGCAGCAGTACCTTGACAGGGAACTGCCAGAAATTCAAACCAGGCTCAGAAAAGGACGTGGGGCAAGGGATATCATTACTGGTATCTCATGGCTCTTGGCTAAAAGCAGAGGACACCAGTAAGATGTTTACCTTTGTTTTATTGACTAGGCAAAGGTATTCTACTGTGTGGGTCATAACAAATTATGGATAACATTGAGAAGAATGAAAATTCCTAAACACTTAGTTGTGCTCATGTGCAACCTGTACATAGACCAAGAGGCAGTTGTTTGAACATAACAAGCTAATACTGAGTGGTTTAAAATCAGAAAAGGTGTGCATCAGGGTTGTATTCTTTAACCATACTCATTCAATCTGTATGCTGAGCAAATAATCTGAGAAGCTGGACTATATGAATAAAAATGCAGCATCAGGAATGGAGGAAGACTCATTAACAACCTGTGATGTGCAGCTGATACAACTTTACTTGCTGAAAGTGAAGAGGACTTGAAGCACTTACTGATGATCAAAGACTACAGAGTTCAGTATGGATTACACCTCAACATAAAGAAAACAAAAATTCTCACAACTGGACCAAACAGCAACATCATGATAAATGGAGAAAATATTGAAGTTGTCAAGGATTTCATTTTACTTGGATTAGCAATTAATGCCCATGGAAGCAGCAGTCAAGAAATCAAGTGACGTATCGCGTTGGGCAAATCTTCCACAAAAGACCTTTTTAAGTGCTAAAAAGTAAAGATGTTACTCTGAGGACTAAGATGTGCGTGACCCAAGCCATGGTATTTCCCAGTGCCTCATATGCAATGGAAAGCTGGACAATAATAAGGAAGACCAAAGAAGAATTGATGCCTTTGAATTACGGTGTTGATGAAGAATATTGAATATACCTTGGGCTGCCAGAAAAAAAAAAAAAAGAACGAACAAATCTGTCTTGGAAGAAGTACAGCCAGAATGCTCCTTAGAAGCAAGGATTGTGACCTTCAGCCTCACTTACTTTGAACATGTTTTCAGGAGAGAGCAGTCTCTGGAGAAGGACATTACATTTGACAAAGTAGAGGGTCAGTGAAAAAGAGGAAGACCCTTAACAGGATGAATTGACACTGGCTGTGACAATGTGCTCAAGCATAGCAACGATTGTGAAGATGGCACAGGGTTGGCAGTGTTTCGTTCTGTTGCACATAGTGTCACTGTGAGTTGTAACTGACTCTATGGCACCTCACAACAACCACATTTTGAGCGTGTTTGTGTGCATGCGTGTGTGTTGTGTGTGTGTGTGTGTACTTATATACACTTAAAACTCTTTAAGAATCCCAAAGAAATCATACAGAGTAGTTCTCCTGGGGAAGAAAATTGGGGGTCTGATTGGAAAAAAAAACTTTTTTTCAAGGTATATCTTTTTTATATGAATCGATTTTTTAAAACTCTTATGTATATACTACGTTTTCATTAAAAATGCTACATAATTTTTTTACTTACAATAAAAAAGTACATAGCGTTTTTGGCTTCAGGACTGGGGTATCAATTCAAGGTCTCTTATTCTCAGCATTGTGATCCTAGGCACAAGGCGCTTCATTTCTCTGAGCCTCAGTTTGCTCATTGGTAAAATTAAGATGGTGATATACATCACACAAGATTGTTATGCATGTTAACTGAGAAGAGGTCTCTGAAAGCACTGACCTAAGGAGCACTGACCTAGAAGGGAGGCTGAGGAATTCAAGGAAGGTCTAAGTTGAACTCTACCAGCCTGTTTTCTCCAATCTGATGAGCCTTTTAATGACGTGTGTCTGGAGTTGGTTTTCCTGGAAACTAATACAACTATAGATTTGGGATTCAAAAATCCTCACTGCATCTTCACCTGTCCAGAAAAGATGGAATAGTCTAATTCCACTTCGTTATTTGTTCAACCTGTAGTTATTGGCCTGGATGCTCAAGGCACTCCACCTGCCTCTGGAGTTTACAGGAGAGCAAATTTAGCAAATACTTATTGTGCACCATCATCAGCATTTATTTTAAACAAAGGATGCTGGTGAAGAGAACACTTTCTATCCACTGACGCTTATAGCTGCGGTTAGAATAATATCCTGTGAGCACCAGTTTCTAGTTCTTCATTGTTAACATAAAGAGCAAAGTTTGCATACACTCATCCCGACCCTATTTGCAAAACACAATCAACGGTGTCTTAGTCATCCGGTGCTGCTCTAACAGAAATACCACAAGTGGATGGCTTTAACAAAGAAGTTTGTTTTCTCACAGTAAAGTAGGCTAAAAGTCCAAATTCTGGGTGTCAGTTCCAGGGAAAGGCTTTCTCACTCTGTTGGCTCTGGAGGAAGATTCCTCCTCTTCAAACTTCTGCTGGTAAAGGAGCTTCTAAGGTGCAGAGACCCTGGGTCCAAAGGATGCGCTCTGCTCCCGGTGCTGCTTTCTTGGTAGTATGAAGTCCCCAACTCTCTGCTTGCTTCCCTTTCTTTTTATCTCTTGAGAGATAAAAGGTGGTGCAGGCCACACCCCAGGGAAAATCCTTTTACACTGGATCAGGGAGGTGACCTGAGTAAGGGTGGTGTTACAATCCCATCCAAATCCTCTCAACATAAAACTACAATCACAAAATGGAGGACAACCACATATGGCCTAACCAAGTTGACACACGCATTTTTGGGGGGACATAATTCAATCCATGACAAATGGTCAGAGGGCAGGTAGGAGCCAGGCACATGGGTTTTCCAAGGGTACCCTCATGCCTTCTATTCTGGGTCTAGGAGTTGGATCCTTGGCATCCCCAGGTATCCTCAGAGCACTGGGAAAGTGAATGGGGGATGCAGAACAAGTAGAGACCTCCAGAGACAGGAAAGGCACCTTTTTAGGACTCAGCATTATTAATGAGAATGTGGGAGAAACAGCAGATTCCAAACCAACTTTGGATCTTCTTTCATAAAAAGGCCATAATCCTTACATAGCAACTTCCTCGCCTCCTCAGCCCTCCACCACTTGCCCTTTCCCCCAAACTTTTCTACTCACCACAGGATTCCACTATTAGAGAGCTTGAAGTCAGATAATTTAGATCTGAAAAAGAAACCTCTTAGAACACAGACATCGTTGACAATTAGCCAGAACTCCAAGGAGAAGAAAGAGAGGCCCAGGCAAGGTAAACGCGTTGGTGTTTATATAGTATGTGATGTGTTTTGAAGTTCTCCCCAAGGAGAAAGGCCCCCTTTCTTACTTCAAAAGCCATTTTCATATTTTTAAAATTACTAGAAATTATGGTCTAAACCCCCTTCACACGTAATTTATTTCACCCAGTATCTCATATTTTGTGATAACATGCAAATACCATATGTTGCACTTTCTCTTTATGGATGGAGGAGGGAAGGAGGGAGAACTGGCAGAATTATCACTAGGCACTGCAAAACCTTCCACCAAAATCCACATTTACCGTGGTGACATTTACTAGTTATGGCAGAGCTGATCAACTGCAGATTTCCCTGCTGCTGAGTCTAAATTGCAAGCTGCTCATAATGCCATCAGATGCTGCTGGGTTTTCAGCCAATGAGAATTTTGGGAATGCTTCCCTCCCTCCCTGTTTTCTGTTGCAGCCGAACCCCATGCCACCATGCGTGCAAAGGCAGCGCAAGCTCTACTGTGCTTGAACTTGATTGACCTCACCCAGCACTTTCCTGGAATAAATGCATCCCCCATCATCTTCTGGGTTCCGAGCACTCAAACCAGAAATCTCAGTGTATTCCCAGGACCTTCATTTCTGAGTTCCCTAACAGGTATTTAGTTTGCTAAATGAAATGGTCAATACCTAGGAGTATGTATTATTCATAAGACTGAAAGAGAGAGAGAGAGGAAAACAAAAAAAACCCATGTCTTATATTCTGCTATTCTATTTCATCGGAGGCAAAATGTTTTACACCAGGCCAAGTGAGTCAAAAACACAGAGCTATTATTCAACTCAGAGCAGCTTCAATCATTTCTGTACCAACAATGGTGAAAAGATGTGATTTTACAAGCAAACAGGAAGAAAAATCTTGAATACACCCTGGGAACGTGTTTAAGAAGTTGATTTATGTTTCATGCTGAGTCTTACACCTGCAGTTCAAGCAAAACCCAACTTGGCTGCCCCACAGAGTCTGGTTTATTAGGTATCAAGGAGTCGCAAGAAGCCATGTAATTAAAACCGTAATTAACTGGAAAAGGAACGTGCCACCTGAGTTTTGAGAGGCTGTCAATTTTATTTCCATTACGGCACTCCTTCTGGTTCTTGTCTCAGACTTCTTGCCTTTGCTTCATACATATATATGTAGACACTACAAACATATATGTTTTTCAGTGTGTTACAACATGTATTAATAGCTACTTCTTAAGGAAAATGCCACAAGAGTTGTTACATGTTTCAGATTTTCTAGGTCAATTTATTCAAGGGAGAAACTCTGTAGAAGTGCCCTATCTAACACTGGGTGGGGGTGAGGGGCAGCCGCATATGGCCACTGAGAACTTGGACTGTGGCTAGTCTGAACCGACATGGGCCGTCAGTGTAAAGAAGCCCTGGTTGACAGTGGTTAAATGATATACTGTTGCTAACCACAAGGTCGGCAGTTCAAATCCATCAGCCCCTCCTTGGAAACCCTATTTGGGTAGTTTTATTCTGTCCTATAGGATCGCTATGGGTCAGAATCGACTCTATGGCAACAAGCGTGGTTGTTGGTTGGTCAGTGTAAAATACACATTGGATTTTGAAGACTTAGTACAAAGAAAAGGAAAGAAAAATATCTCAGTAATACTTTTCTATTGATTACGTGTTGAATGACGCTATTTTGGATATATTGGGTTGTGTAAAATGTATTATTAACATTAATTTTGCCTGTTTCTTTTTGCTTTTCTTTTTTTTAGAGACTCTACTGGAATATTTAAAATTTCATATGCAGCTCATATTATATTTCTATGGGGCAGCACTGTTCCAGAGTTGGGTACTGGGTTTCCTAAGAATTGTGACAACGATGTACTAGAAATGCCTTTTCTTGTCCTTCCTGCGGTCTAAGAGCCTCGGAGACTGGCTGGCATGGAGATTTGGGAGCACTTGGTGGCAGCGTGCAAGGGCGCTGGAACGCATTATTAAGGCACATGTTTGTGATTGCCGGATTGTTCAAGTCAATTTCTCAATAAAGGGCTCAAAGGGAGATGTCTGAGCAGCACAATTGGAACTTCAAGGGTCCTTTCTTCTCTAACTGCCCCTTGGCCAGCAGAGGTTCAAACGCACCATGAAATACGTTAGCACCAGAACGAGGAGTGCTAGGAACTTCAAATGAAGGTACTGAAAGCCAGTTCAAAACCAACACGTGTGCCTTAATTTGTGAATTAAAGTGCTGATAAAAGAATCTTTCGTAAAAGATCAATCCATTTACATTCGAGCCTGTAAACATCCGTCTCTTGTTATTCCATCAGCTTTCTGAACCACGTCCTTTGAGGGTTATAAAGAGGATTTGTAATAAATATGCAAGCATATAATATTTTTGAAGGTAGCTAGGGATGAAAGCTTTTTGGTGCTTTATGTCAATAATAGGCATACCCTTTAAAATAATTTAGCCTTCCTCTTTCCTGGTTTAAGTTTTTTTTTTTTGTAACAGAGATACATAAAAATTTTTTTTTTTTTTTTTAGCTTGGACATATTCTTTCCTTGTTTACAATATAATAGTGACAAAACTATCGATTCAAATTCCAAAAGCCCAAAAGAAGTTAAGAGACTGTGAGCGCCTTTCTTTGGGTGGGGGTGGGGGGGCGGGAGGGAAATGATGTCTCCTTTTTAAAGCTTAAGTCTTTTCCCACTTCGGTTGCAGTTGAACATTTTGAAGATGTTATTTGTTTCAAAGGAAAGGTCTCTGGAATCTCCCAATTCAGAACAGAAAGATGTTGGTGGGTAATTTTGGGAAGTGAGCCTGAGGTACCCACAGCAGATGACACACGGGGCTTAGGTCCTGATTCAGCTACAAGTCAGCGGGGCACCCCAGGACCATCTGCGTCCTATAAATTACAGTAACGCCGGCACATGCGGCTTGTAAATCAGCGGTGAACAGGCTTCACCTTGTGACACGCGACATGAACCCTGTTGTATATTCCAATAAACTCCCATAAACCATCTGATATAAACTCAGGATTATGTTTCTTTAGGGGCTGGAATACTTAGACTTTTGAATACACACGATATGTTCCCTTCCCTTTTCCCACACGCTAAGCATTTTGCGATTTTTCGAGTCCACAATTTTACTTAGTGGCTGACACACGCAATTTGGTGGCCTTTAAAGGACCGGTCTTTTTTTTTGTTTGTTTCTCTGCCTTCTTTAATAAACTTGTTTCTTTCAATACGACTGTGAATGTCAAGGTTTTGTGGCTACTACGCATGAAAAATACTTTTTTACGCATGAAAAATACGGTTAATAAACAGCAAATTAATGGCCAAGTTGTCAGTAACCTACTTCCCTGAATATAAATAGGTATCCTAAAGGGTTGCATCGTTCATGTGGGTTTACCGGGTTTCTGGTGACCTACACGACTGTCTTCTACAGTAGTTTTTTTGTGTGCCACAGCATGAGGAGGAAAAGTAACTGGAGTGAAGATAGCATTCAGTTCCATTTAGGCTGCTTCATAGCATGACCAGTGGTACCCTACTTCAGATCATGGGGTGCAGCCTTTCCTCCAGCCTCAGGTAAATTCTCTCTGAGGAGCCTCTTCTTCAGGAGGGTGACAGCTGACTTGCAGTCTCATAGGCCAGAGAGAGGGACAGATAAATACCCAAACACAAACACTTCACCAGACACCAATCTTTGCTTCTATTAGAAAAGAGAGTAAACAAATTCCCTTCTCTTTCCTTTTTATTTTTTTTCTTAAAAACAGTAATAAAACCTACATTTTCACTTATGTCTCCTTTATTCATGATTACCCGATCATGTTGCTTTAGAAAGTTCTTCCAGTTCAGTGTATTTTGATGTAGCATTCAATTATTTTCCTTAAGTCACTTTTTACGGTTGCACCGGTATACACATAAATTAGAGATCATTCCTATTTGGTGTACAATATCAACTGAGCAAAATAATTGTAAGACAAAATTCGATAGCTTCTTAAGAAGCTAAAGGATAAGGTAATTCAGAATTAATTTTATTGGTCTGACTTAGTCTACTGATATTTAGCCAAAATTTATGCTAAATTTCCACAGTCATTACCTGAAAAATAAATTGACTATTATTTTCTATAGTAGCCTCAATTATACCTAAAGAAAACACAATGCTACTTTTATTTATAATTGATTCAAGGTTTGTAGAGAGGTCAAGTGGTCAATAGAAATTAGAAAAATATCTTCCAAGTTTTGGGAGTTTCTTGAGACATAAATATACAATATGTACATGAAGTCTAAATGTTCGGGTTCTGCTGAGAAAATGCCCCGTAGCTGTAAAAATGAGGTAAAATTTAAATTTTGCTCAGACAAACAGCAGCACTACTGTGAATTCAAAAACACAACTTCCAGGAACTTAGAAATACATAGTACCATTCTTTAATTAATACAGTTTATCCTGTAATTTTAGGGATTTATTGATACTGGCAGAAGCCTTTGCAAATAACTTAGTAAATTTCATGACATATTATGCATCTCAAAGGATTTCTTTCAGTCTTCCTTTTTAACTTTTTCAACTGCAATCAATAATTCCTTTCAAAACTCTAATACGCTGTGATACAGTATAGTTAAAAGATTGTTGGAAATTCTCAAAAGAAGGATTTAAGAAAACAAATATGAACAAAGATGAACTTTGTAGTATTATGTTATTTTCTTTCATTCACATAATTTTTGAACAAGTTCTGTCTCTGTTTTCTATTACACCTAAATAGTTCTCATTTTTATTCGACATCAAGAGGTATTAATGTGGGTGCATCAAATCAGAGTTTGGGTTCTTTGAACCTATCAAACTTTTTTTTCCCCAAATATTTGGGGTTTGATAAAACCCAAACTGCATGCTAGAAGCACATTTTCCATTAATTATTAAACCCATGTGCATTCTGTGGAAAATTTGATCCATATGGGTTCTGGTTCATTTGTGCTTTACTCATCAAAATACTTTTTCTTAAAGTCCATGTCCAAGAAATCTTTTGAGCCCTGTTAAAGTTTTTGAGCTTTGCCAAGAACAAACAAAGTTGAACACCAAAAGATTCAAGTTGGTTTGAAACCCTATACCTATGGAGCATTAGTGGGTTCTAAACTTGGATTAAACACATGCTCCCATCCCTAATAGGTAGTTGGACGTACCTCTAGAGGGACTCTTGAGGCCTTGTACAGAAAGCAAAAGTCAGATGTACATCAACAAAGGCATCAGAAAATTCCAGAATGCATCACAATTTTTTTGAAAATTTACTTCGATTATTTTGAGTACATATACACAGAGATGTTCCATAGAATTAGAACTGGAAGGTCAAGAAGCAACCAAAACAAACAAACAAAAAGCAAAACAAAGAAAGATATAGCTGAAAATTTTTTTTATAGAAAAATTAAATATGTATTACTATTGACGGCAGGAGGTAGGGATCACTATCTGAAATATAAAATCCTAGTATTTTTTTTTTTTTTTTAGTATTTGGATAACATTTCCCAAATATCTGGGGTTCATTGAAAATAAATAATTATGGGAAACACACCATTTCCTTTTGATAATAGAAAGTGGGAATGTGGTCTATGATGGTTTATTTTTTTGTGTTTTTAAAAGTGTCTTATTAGGAAGTTTTTTTTTTTTTTTTTCCTTTGCCTTTTTGTTCTTCTGGAACTAACAAGGCTAGGCAATCTAAAGTCATAAGTAATATAGATTGGATTGTAATTCACAAGTCTTCGATTTGATTGGATTTTTAGTCCCCAAAATTTCAAAGGAGGGTATATTCAAAGGATTATTACAAGTAAATGATACACTGTTTATAGAGGCCAGAGAAAACAAAGTCTTCTAAGGCTGCCATGATTGGGGTTATGTTCAAAAAGAGTCCTTATCTTTTAGAGCTCCCTACTGAAACATGTGTAGATGAAATGGTATGATCTCTGGACTTTGCTTCAAAATACAATAGGAGGAAAAGATATCAGTGGAAACAGAGATAAAGCAAGATAATTTTCAAACCTAGATGCTGAGCACATTGGTGTCAGTTGTACCATTCTACCCTCCTAGTTTGTGCTTGGACATCTCTTATGCATGGGACAATCCTTAAGTAACGGGGGTGGGGGGCAGAAACTGCTGGATAATTCTGAGAAAAATCTTACATGGCTCTTCAGAGGGTCTATAGTGAGATTGCCCCCTTGGTTCCCACTGAGTGATAAGCTCGATGATACACCTTTGAATGAGTGTCTTCTCCTTTCCCATTACACTCTTCTTGGTCTCCCTCTCCTGTTCCTTAGGATCACTATCTAAAATAAACTACCTGCATCAAGCCCTTATGATAAATTCTAAACATACATAGTCTTAGCTCAAGCCCTTGCCTCAGGCTAAGGCTATTTATATTTGAAATTTATCATAATAAAAAAGTTTTTTTTAAGTTTTTACTTTAGCCTTTTAGATGCATTTATAATAAAATCTAAATTTTGTTTAAAAAAAATACATGAACAAGCTCTTCTTTAACAGTTGGAATTTTTATATTGTTACTCTTCTCTTGGAACATCGTGTTTATATTTCATTTCCCCCACAGAATTTTATCTAAAGGTAATATGTTTTGTGATTTAAAACATCCTATTGATTATACGATCATAATTCTCTGTCACAAAAATATGCATATAACTTGAAGTTTTATTATTTTTTTAATTTCCTGTAACCATAGGGCTTGAAGCATTAAAATATTTATTCTGGACCAAGTTAACATTACAAATATCTATAGCACCTAATTGATCAAAAACAATAAAACTGCATTTCCCAAATTTTGAAAAAAAATATTATTAAATATAACTAGTCACATTTATTAAAAACATATCTCTTAATGAAAAGGAGAGGGCTTGCTTCTTCAGTTAGTTCATGTGTTGTGGGAGAATATTACTGCTACAATGAGGAAGATTTCAGTATCCATTTTAGTCCGACTTTTCCTTGCTATGGATGTGAGCTCTAAGAAAACTTGTTCATATGCGGTAGGTACAACTGGAAAGAAAGTTATAATAGCAGTGTCACTAATCTTTCTAAGTTATATGTTAAAAATCATATCGTGATTTTTCATCAGAAATTATTTTTGTTGATATGCTACCTGACAACTTGATTAGTTCTTCCTGCAATGACACTGGTAGCAAAAAGTTCCATCTGACTTACAAAAGGACTTGTTAGAGCCATTCACTTTATTAAGAAGCCTTTGAATTATGGTGTTGGTGAAGAACATTGGCTATACTATGGACTGCCAAAAGAATGAACAAAACTGTCTTGGAAGAAATACAGCCAGAATGCTTCTTAGAAGCAAGGATGGTGAGACTATGTCTCACATACTTTGGACGTGTTATCAGGAGGGATCAGTCCCTGGAGAAGGACATCATGCTTGGTAAAGTAGAGGGTCGTTGAAAAAGAGGAAGAATCTCAGTAGGATGGATTGACATAGTGGCTTCAACAATGGGCTCAAGCATAACAATTGTGAGAATGGCTCAGGACCAGGCAGTGTTTCATTCTGTTGTACGTATGGTCCCTGTGAGTTAGAACCAACTAGATGGCACTTAACAACAACAACATTTTGAATCATTCCTTTGTTTGGCAGTGCACTCCAGGCAACACACCATAAAGAATTAGGATGGGTGAGAGAAATACCATTCTGAATTAGGAGAGGAGTAATTATGAAAGGGGAGGATTTTTTTTAATGTAATTTTTTTATTGTGGTATATAATTCACGTAGCATAAATTAACCCTTTTAAAGTGTACAATTCAATGATTTTTAGTATATTCACAAAGTTGTGCAGCTATTGCCACTATCTAATTCCATATTATTTTCATCATCACAAAAAAGAAACTTTGTACACATTAGTGGTCACTCTCTATTCCCTCCTCCACCAAGCTCCTGGCAATCAAACTGCTTTCTGCCTTATGGATTTAGGTATTATAACATTTTATATAAATTACACAATACATGATAAATGGCCTTTTGAGCCTGGCTTCTTTCACTTAGCAAATTGGTTTCAAAGTTCATCCATGTTGTAGCAAGTATCAGTACTTTATTCCTTTTTGTCTTTGAGTAATATTCCAATGTATGGTTATTAAAAAAAAAAAACCCAAAACAAAAAAACAAACCCACTGCCATCAGTCGAGTCGATTCCGACTCATAGCGACCCAATGTATGTGTGATGTCCTATATAAGAAACCATTGCCTAATCTAAGGTCGTGAAGATTCGTATCTTTACATTCTTCAAGGATGTTTTATAATTTTCAGTGTACAAGAAATTTTTTTACATAAGAAATTTTTTGTATATAACAACTTTTTGTATATTGAGCTTGTATCCTGCAACTTTACTGACCTCATTCATAAGTACTATTGTGTACGCATGCATGTGGCAGTGGATTCCTTAGGACTTTCTATACACAAGATAATGTCATTTGTTCATTTATAAATAAAGATCAGGTTTTTTTTTTTTTTTAATTCCTATCTAGTCTGAATTCCTTTTATTTCTTTTTCTTGGCTAATTGCCTTGACTATATCCTCCAGTACAATAATAAATGTAATCAGTAAGAATGGACAGTCTTTCTTGTTCCTGATCTTAGGATGAAGCTTTCAGTTTTTCACCATTAAGTAGAATGTTAGCTGTGGGTTTTTTGTACATGCCCTTTAGCAAGTTTCTTTCTATCCTTAGTTTGTTGAGTGTTTTTATAATAAAAAGGTGCTGGATTTTGATAAAAACTTTTTCTGTATCTATTGGAGCAAAAACTCTCGCTTGGTTTTTATCCTTTAGTCTATTCATATTGTGTATTACATTGATTGATTATCCTATGATGAGCCAATTCGCATTCCTGGTGTGAATCCCACTTTATCATGGTATATAATCCTTTTTACGTGTTTCTAGATTTGCTAAGGTTTTGTTGAGGGTTTTGCACTTGTATTCATAAGGGACATTGGTCTGTCATTTTCTTCTCTTGGGATTCCTTTGTCTGGTTTCAGTATCAGGGTAATACTGACTTCACAGAATTAGATGGGAAATCTCCTCTTTTATTTTTTTGGAAATGTTCCTGAAAGATTAGCTCAATTGTTTCTTAGGCAGTTTTATAGAATGTCTGAACAATGTGACTGTACGCACTTATTGCGCATGCCAGGCTTCTTGGTATTTGTGTATGTATCTTATTTCTCTTACCCTGTTGCACAGCCATTCATCTATTAAAAAAATATTTACTGAGCAACTGTAACAGGAGCTGTGGGTACAATAGTAAACAACATGATCATTGCCCTGCTGGGGTTTCCAGTCCCATGAAGATGAGAGACAATAAACAAACACATACTCTTTGTTAACAGGGATGATACTTTATATATCGCTTTAGCACCACCTTCTTAATATCTAATAAAATGTCTTACACCTACTCAGTACACAATAATGTCGGGATAATTTATTTTGGTACTGTGGTTGCCCTGTAACTTGATTGGAAAGATTAGATTGTTCACATTGAGTGATGTGAGAAAAATACAAGACAAAAAATAATTTGATAGTTCTACTGCTACGATTAGAGGAAAGGAAGATAAGAAAGTTGAAAATCCTGGCCCTCAAAGCCTGATGTATAAGACAGAATCCAACCAAATAAGGCATCTTCTCCACAAATCTGCCATGGTACCTATTTATGTCTCTTACACCAGTGTTTCTGCAACTGTCATGTCCAGAAGAATCACCTGGGGATCTTTTCAAAATGCTGATTCTAATACCTTAGATCTGAGGGCCCCAAGACCCTGCATTTCTTATAATCTTCCAGGCGATGCCAATGCCACAGTCGTACTTTGAGTAGTGAAGTTCTGCACCCCCTTCTCTCTGTCCATAAGCAAAACGCTGAAAAGCCATCTGATGAATTAGATAGGAACAATTTGCTTCAGGTTTCCCAAGGAAACCGAGTTGCTGCAGAACTGTCCATGGGTAAGAAAAGCTAGCAAAAGCATCTGAGTCTGCGTAGAAGCCACAATAGTGTATGAGAAAACCAGCAGAGAGGGAATAAGGGAACTCTTATCCTTCTGAATGATGTCATTTATGCTGAAACTTAATTATAAGCGAACATCCATCTTTCCTGTCAAACAATGCAGCGTACATAGGCCAAATCATTTTTAATGTAAATATAAATGGTTCTTGTGTGTAGCCGCTGGGGAGATGGTTAGTGGGGGGAGGGAGGGGGAAAATGGAGAGCTAATTCTACTTTGTAAAGGGAAAATTGCCTCAGTGCCTTGAGATTCTGTACCTGTTAGAAGAAATGTTGGCGAGGGGGAATTGGTTTGCTAGTGTCCACAATGCAGCACTTTATCTTGAAGAATTTTCCTGTATTTTTGCCTTCTAGTCAGATATATAATCTAGAAATATGTGCTTTTCCTATCAGTAGGATGGCTTGTTTTTCTTCACATATAAGGTTGAGTTTTCTGGCACATTTCTGTTCCTACAAGCAGTTCTCTGGAGTTTTGTATATAATGAAGCTTTAAATAAAAGGCCAACTTGGTGAAAACCAAAAATTACTCATTGAAACAAGTACACTATGCTGTGAAGCCAGAAAATATAGAAACCATAGGCTCTCTTATTGGTACATATACTCATGTATTTGGGATGGTTGCAAAACTGAAATCATCCAATTTCCAATGCTTTTAAATACCAGATGACAGTGTGAAACTTGATGGGAAAAAAAGAGACAACCAGAGTCACAAAGTGTATTGGGCATGAGTCTTACAGGGGATTGATTCAAGGGAAATAACAGTGTGCATACTAACCAAACAAATGCAACTGATATGGGAAGTATTTTTATTCTCCTATGGATACATGTACATGCAACAATTTTTATACATTATAGGCAAAAATACAGCAAGCAATTTTGGAGCAGAGTTCTAAAATCAATGTCTATCAACCTGCAGTTTTATGCCTGCTAATGTACTGTACTGTATTAGGTAATGTAAAGATACAAAAAAGTATAAGGCATTGTTCCTACAATAAAGAAACCTACAGGCACCTTCTGATAAGTACAGATAGTCCTTGAGTTAAGACGTATTCAAATTACAACGAGTGGCACTTACCATGGTCCTTTTTTTGGTAAATCTTATTGTCAGTAATATGTACTACATACAATGTTGTAGCTTGTAATTTGCTAATGTTATCTTTCTCAGATGTAATGTTTCCAACTCCCAAAGACAAATAAAGATTGGATTTATAAAGATACTGATAATAAAATGCAGTAATAATGAAAACTAAAAAAAAGAAAAAGAAAAGAAAATGAGGTATTCAAATTATGTCCAAACCAATTTATGATGGAATAGGGGTTGGAATAGAACCCCGACTGCCAGGGACTCCAGGATATTCATTCACACATACACACATCAAAAATTACTAACATTGTAGTGATGCTCATTTGAAAGTGGCATAGGGAGAAAGAGAGGAAAGAAAGAAGCAAGCACCCTTATGTACTTCTGTCTGTGATGCCTAGGAGACTTCTTGGAGAATATGTGTTTAGGTTAGG
The DNA here is from genome assembly GCF_024166365.1 of Elephas maximus indicus. Lineage (NCBI taxonomy): Eukaryota > Metazoa > Chordata > Mammalia > Proboscidea > Elephantidae > Elephas > Elephas maximus. Next base: position 69,821,721 of record NC_064835.1, on the reverse strand, counting down.
GCTTAAAGAGAGTTGAATCATCCCCATTGAACCAGGAAGGACAGTCCCCTGCCTTAGGCCCCAGAATTTAGAAGGTCCCACTCTGCTGTCCTTTCGGTGTCCTCCCCATGGGACAAGAGTCTATAGGGCCAAGTTTATGTGTCCATATAGAGCCCATGTCCCCCATTCCAGATCACAGCCTGCAAGCCCAGAACTCTGGAGATCCCTTCTCCAATGGGCTCTGTGAGTATGGACACCTCACTGTGCAGTGCACACCTAGGCCTGAGGGATGGCCAAGGGCAACTTTTGTGGAGTGCAGACAGAGCTTAGACAAGTGGGCTGGGTGTCTCCATGAATGTAAGATCCTTCATGGTACAGGACAGAGGAAAGGATGGAAGAAGAATGTGTGTAAGGTGGTGGGATCTGAGCCAGCAGCCAGCTCTTCCCACAATTCTATGGTCCTCTGTGTAAATTTGAGGAACCCAATAATTCTAAATCAATAACCAGTCTTAATGAAAATATATTTGTCAAAGTAGGAGGAAATACCATATTCTATATATGAATTTGTTGGCCTGATTTTAAGTTTTCTAAATATTAGTACGTGGACATTCTTTGCACCCATTGCTCCAAGCCCCACAAATGTGAGAGGTAAGGCTGCCTGCTGTCTAGAGTGTGGGGGTGGGTGGCGGAAAGTAGGTGGTAAGGCTTGATTCCCCAGGGCTCACCTGGCTGGCCTGCCTTCATTTGAAGCACTGGAGCAGAAGCAGAGCTCATTTGCTCACAGCCAGAAGGCCATACCGTGAAAGGGAAGATGCACCACCAGAGAGCTGGAATGAGCCAGGTGTCCTCTGGAAAGCCCAATGGGTTCCACCCATTTGCTTAGAGGCTGTTAGGATGAGTATAAATCTGAGAAGGATTGGAAATTTGTGACCAAGACCTTGGAAATAGGAAACCACTTGAGTTAGAAACCAGATTAGGTTCGTTTCAAACTCTTGAGGCTAAGGGTGACAGAGGCAAGGCCAGGCATTGCCTAGGCAATAGCTCTCATCCCGAGTGGTCTTGTACCCCATGGGGAGTTTGGAAATATAGGTATCACTTTTTCTCCTTCTCCTCTTCCTCCTCCTTCTTTCTGGCTGTCATCATGGCTGAGAAATGCTCCTGACATTTAGTAAGTAGGAGTCAGGGATGCTAAATATACTGTCATGTCACCAGGAAGAATTGTCCTGCCTGAAATGCCACTCATTCAGAAACCCTGCAGGCCACCTGACTCACAGGGCCTATGGGAGGGCTGAGAGAAGAGATGTGAGTAGATAAGGGCAAAAGAAGTACAAACCTAGACTTGAGAAAAGAGGGAAAAAGGGCACAAGAATGTTTGGGTCCAGTAGGAAAATCAAACAGGGTATAACATGGCATTCATGAAAGGTAGTAATCAGAGATAAGATTGCAAATATGAAAAATTATTAATTCAAGGCAGTATTTATCTTCAAGGAGAGAGATAGAATGAGACAGAGGGAGAGAGAGAGAGAGATGAGAGAGAGAGAGATGAGAAAGAGATTATCAAATTCTGTCTGAGATACTTTGGAGGCTTCCTAGAGAATATGTTATTTAAGTTGGGTATTAATTAAATAGAGTGAGTAGTCCTCCTAGGCCCCTGTTTTAGAAAGGTCTACTATATAAATTCAGATTAATTAAAATTAATAGTTTAGTTTCTCAGTAGCACTAGCCACATTTCAATCTCTTAATAGTCACTTGCAGCTAGTATCTACTATCAGGTTGGACTTCCTGCTCTGTGTCACAATAAGCTTGTCTGTACTAGATTTGGGAGGCATCTGCTGAAGATGCTGCTCTCACTCAGGGATGTGTGGCTGGGTAGGTGCGGCAGATCTTGAGGGTAGACCCCTTTCTCTGCCAGCTGCATCTTGTACCTCCAAGATCCCATCCCTCTTGACCACAGCTCATGGGATTGCATGTGGACAACTATCACATTCTCCCTTCTAGTGACTGAGGCTGGGGTTCTTATGTGGCCAGTGTAATTCTCAATGTAGAAGGACAGCAAAATTTGGGCACTGAGGTCCCCATTGTGAGTCAGCCATTTTCCATTGCAGATGCAGAGAAGCAAAAATGTTGTTCCACAGAGAGTAGAAGGAAGACAAGATGAAGAACATGTGGCCTCAGGAGAGAAAAAGGAGGCCAATACGACAAATGCTTTGTTCTCCATATTTTCTGTTCCTGTATTCAAAGAAGCACAGCTCTCCTTCTTGTCCATATTCCATGTAATCAGGACTGATCCTTAGCTGGTATGCACTGGAATGACCTACTAATGACTAAAATATTGAAATACTCCTGAACAGTTGGTGTCATGGATTGCATTATCTCCCCCCAAAAATGTGTGTATTAACTTGGTTAGGCCACGATTCCCAGTATTGTATGGTTGTCCTCTATTTTGTGATGGTAATTTTATGTTGTGAGGACTAGGGTGGGATTGTAACACCACCCTCACTCAGGTCACATCCCTGATCCAAGGTAAAGTGAGTATCTCTGGTGTAGCCTGCACCACCTTTTATCTCTCAAGAGGTAAAAGGAAAAGGAAAGAAGCAGAGGGTTGGGGACCTTATACCACCAACAAAGCAGCACTAGGAGCAGAGCACGTCCTTTGGGCTCGGGGTCCCAGCACCTGAGAAGCTCTTTGACCAGAAGATTGAGGACAAGGACCTCCTTTCTCCACAGCTGAGAGAGAGAAAGAAAGCCTTCCCCTGGAGAATTTGGACTCGTAACCTACTAGACTGTAAGAAAATAAACTTCTCCTTGTTAAAGCCATCTACTTGTGGTTATTTCTGTTATAGCAGTGCTAGATAACTAAGACAGTTGGTAAATAATTATAGCCTTAAGGTCTTCGGATTGTGCTTTCCCTACTCACCAAATAGGATGTAGAACATTGTCTTTAAGAATTATGTTGTGTCAATTGATGTAACTGTCCCCTGAGTCTATGGTCCTTTGCCTTCGAGCCTGGGCACTTCATCCCATGAGGTGTTTAGTTATGTCTAAGAGGTTTACCCAACTGTGCCACATGTATGCTCTATTGTCTATATGAATATATGAGGAGCACCTACAGTCATGTCTTTAGAAATTTCCACCTCCCAACCTGTATCTGCTGGTGGGTGGCTTCCATCTCCTTTTGATGCTTTCTGCATCATTCAATATTTTGCCTATAGAATCTTTCCATATTGCAACTCAGTGCTTGAATTTTTTCTTCAGTTATTTCATTTTGAAAAATGCACATGTGTTCTTCCCTTTTGGGTCTCTAATTTCAGGTCTTTGCACATTTCATTCTAATATTTACTTCGTTTTCTTGAGCTGCCCTTTGAAATCTTCTGTTCAGCTCTTTTACTTCATCATTTCTTCCTTTTGCTGTAGCTACTCTGCGTTCAAGAGCAAATTTCAGAGTCTCTTATAATACCCATTTTGGTCTTTTCTTTCTTTCTAATGACCTTTTGCTTTCTTCATGTATGAGATCCTTGATGTCCTCCTACAACTCATCTGGTCTTCAGTCATTAGTGTTCTATGTGTCATATTTATTCTTGAGATAGTCTGTGAATTCAGGTAGGATATAATCAAGGTCATACTTTAGCTGTCACGGACTTGTTCTAATTTTCTTCAGCTTCAACTTGAACTTGCAGATGAGCAATTGATATCTGTTCTGCAGTTGGCCCCTGGCCTTGTTCTGACTGATGACGTTGAACTTCTCCATCCATTTTCTGTTTCCACTGATGTAGTTGATTTGATTTCTGTGTTTTCCACCTGGAGAGGTGCATGTGTATAGCTGCTGTTTGTGTTGTTAAAAAAGGTATTTGTGATGAATATGTCATTGGTCTTGCAAAATTCTATCATGTGATCTCTGGCATCATTTCTATCACAATTTCAAACTACTGATTCTTCTTTTTATCCAATTTTCCCATTTCAAACACCAGTAATTATCAATGCATCTTGACTTCATGTTAGATCAATTTCAGACAGAAGAAGTTGGTAAAAATCTTCAATTTCATCATCTTTGGCATTAGTGTTTCATGCACAAATTTGAATAATAGTCATATTAACTGGTCTTTCTTGTAGACATATGCATATTATCCTATCACTGACGGCATTGTACGTCTTGAAATGTGGTTTTGACAATGAATACAACACCATTCCTCTTCAAGTTGTCATTCGTGGCATAGTACACCATATGATTTTCTGATTAAAAATGGCCAATACCAGTCCCTCTCAGCTCACTAATACCTACCATATCGGCATTCCATCTCATTTTGACGATTTCCAGCTGTCCTTGATTCACACTTGGTACATTCTGCATTTTTATTATTAATGGATGCTTGCAGCTCTTTCTTCTCATTTTGAGTCATGCCACATCAACAAATGAAGGTCTCAAAAGCTTTGCTCCTTGCATGCCATTATGGTCGACTCTACTATGAAGAGGCAGCTCTTCTCCAGTTGTATTTTGGGTGCCTTCCAACTTGACGGGTTTATGTTCTGGCACTATATCAGGCAATGGTCTGCTTCTATTCATAAGGTTTTCACTGGTCAACTTTTTTAGACGTAGATCTCTATGTTCTTTTTGCTAGTCTATCTTAGTCTGGAAGCTCTGCTGAAACCTGTCCGCCATGGGACACCCTGCTGTTATTTGAAATACTGGTGGCATAGCTTCCACCATCACAGCAATATACAAGCCACCATGGTATGACAAAGTGACAGATAAGTCGTGGTATATGTGTATGTGTGTGTGTATTAACCCACTATGAGTTCTGATGGAAAATTAGAATCAGAAATCAAACTTGGGTTGTTTATCTGCATATTTTTCCTAGTTTCTTCACTATACTCTTGCACTTCTTTTTCCCAAATTAAGTTTGTAGGTTTTCTTGGAATAGGCATTAATGTAGGAAAAATGGGATAATTGTCTTTCTACTTTCTATGAAGTTTATATTATGGCTACATCTCTCAAATCCTTATCACTATTTCTTCCTCCTCTCTTCTGGTTTGGAGAGAAATAGGTGGGGGGAGGGGAGAAGGGAAAGAAAAGGAAGAAGAGAAATAAAGAAAAAAGTTTCCTCTGGAGCTCTTTGTATCTGTCAAGGAGTAGAATTAGAACTACTCGTTGAAGACATGACAGATGATAGATAGATAGATAGATAGATAGATAGATAGATAGATAGATAGATAGATAGATAGATAGATAGATAGATAGATAGATAGATGATAGATAGATAGATGATAGATAGATAGATGATAGATAGATGATAGAGAGATAGATAGAGAGATAGATAGAGAGATAGATAGAGAGATAGATAGAGAGAGAGATAGAGAGAGAGATAGAGAGAGAGATAGAGAGAGAGATAGAGAGAGAGATAGAGAGAGAGATAGAGAGAGAGATAGAGAGAGAGATAGAGAGAGAGATAGATAGATAGATAGATAGATAGATAGATAGATAGATAGATAGATAGATAGATAGATAGATAGATAGATAGATAGATAGATAGATAGATAGATAGATAGATAGATAGATAGATAGATAGATAGATAGATAGATAGATAGATAGATAGATAGATAGATAGATAGATAGATAGATAGATAGATAGATAGATAGATAGATAGATAGATAGATAGATAGATAGATAGATATAGTGGTAGAGAGAGAGAGACAGACAGAAAGAAAGAGACTGCAATCTTTGCTTTTTCCAACTTCCAGAGCTAACCTGGAATGAAAATACTCTCCTTCTTTCTTCACCCAGTGCCTGGAGCAGAACCAGTGACAGTAGTCCTTTTTCCATGCCGGGTAGGTGCTGTCTGACTAGGTTTTGTGGTTAGAGAAGAGGCTTCTTCAATGACATTCTTGTGAATTTCTAAAAGAAAAAGCTTCAATTGTTTCCACAGTGGCCCACGCCATTGCCAGCAGCTAATGAGCTTGGGTGAGTAGGTGTAGGTGGTGGAGGCTGGCTGTTCTTTGTGTTCTATTTGTTATGTTTTTATAATCATGGGCTGTGTTTCAGAAGCTACCATTTTGGTTTTTATCACTTTTTTTTTAAATCTGTTATGTCTCTACTTGAAAACGCCTTTCTCATTGTTTTGCCATGAATTTACAAAATCTGGACTTAATATCCTCTTCATAAATATAGATTTTATCCAACATTGTCAAGATAGCCTTGTGAGAGGAGACATATTTAAACCAAATTACCTGGACACTATTTAAGAATTCATTAGCCCAGATCTCTGAGACCATACAGTAGTATAACATTAATAAAAATTTCTAAAAGAAGAGACATAAAGTCAGTGTACATCTTCAATGTTGTCAGGTGCCCTCAAGTTGATTCCAACTGATAGCAACCCTATACGTAACAGAACGAAATGCTGCCCGGTTCTTTGCCATCCTCACAATCATTGCTGTGTTTGAGCCCATTGTTGCAACCACTGTGTCAGTTCATCTCATTGAGGGTCTTCCTCTTTATCGCTGACCCTCTACTTTCCAATGCTAATGTCCTTCTCCAGGAACTGGTCCTTCCTGATAACATGCCCAAAATAAGTGAGACGAATTCTCACCATCCTTGCTTCTGAGGAGCATCCTGGCTGCACTTCTTCCAAGACAGATTTGTTTGTTCTTCTGGCAGTCCATGATATATTTAATATTCTCTGTTTACATTAATGCCTGTTCCCTTTCTGAGGAAAATCTCAATGGCAAAATAAATGCATCAATCAGCCAGTAAATATTGACCTCATTTAGTTGCTTAGACCTGGATTGATTTAAAAAAGATGTGTAGGATGTGGCCACTGCCCTCAGTGGGTTGGGAGATAAAGTAAGAGCTGTCCTAGATAAACAACTAGAAGTGTTTCTAGCTGTGTGTCCTTGGCTTTATATTGCAGGGGGCAAGTTTCTATGTTTCACTTCAAATTCAGGTAGTAAACACTAGACTCTGGGGCTGTTGTTCTCTAGATCTGAGAGCTAAACTTTGGTCAAAGGGAATATAAGACCAGATGAATGACAGGGAACCCTCTTTCCTCTTAACTAGTATAGCATTAGCCTGGCTTATTATTGACTTCTTCTTCCAAACAAATAAACACACAAACAAATCAACCCCAATTTTTATTTTGCACACACCAACCAAACACAGTAAAAAAAACACAGTAAAGCCCATACAAAAGGCAAATTGGAGTATGTTTTTCCAGATGGAGAAAAGAAAAGTGCGTATGTTAGAGGAATTCCGGGAGATTTTAAAATCAAATGTGTGATCTGTACTTTTTTTTCAAATAATACATTTCCCAAGCTAATGTTCTTCGGAACATAGTTCTGAGAGCCGTTAATGTGAGCACTATGGGAAAAAAGTGGCCAAGGGAAGCAAAGGCAGCAAGCTGTAGCATTTCAAGAAGCCTTTGCTTGTAAGATGCTCCATTATTTTATGTACTACTAAGGAAGAAAACGCACTGCTGATTAAAATGTCATGCCATTGATTTTAAGATGCAGCCCAATTTCACAGGTATAAAATGTAAAAAAAAAAAAAAAGCACGTGTTAGAATCAATGACATTTGGTATATCTTCTCTGTTAAAAATTTGTGTAAATGGGGGAGGAACAACTCAGAAAGAGGAGAGTGAGAATGGTTGTACAACTCAAAGAATGTAATCAATGTCACTAAATTGTACATGTAGAAACTGTTGAATTTGTATATGTTTTGTTGTGTGTATTCTCAACAACGACAAAATAAATAAAATTAAAAAATATTACAACATACTTTAATATCTCTGAGAAGTCCTGCAGAGGAGAAGCCCATAACTCAGCTCTTCCCTGATTTTTGTAACATGGAATACTTCATCAGGCAGACATCTATACGAACTCATGCGCTGAAACATATTTGATGGGTTTCAGTTCACTGCAGTTCTAGTATTATTGGACCTCAACTTACTGCATCTTTGGCCAGTGGGAGCCCCTTCCAGTGGTGTCCTGAGTCCTTTGACATGACTGTGGTAGTTTTTGAGAGTTTTCTTGCTTTCTGGTATATCAAGAAGTTCTGAGCTCATATTCTCTGTTTTCCTGCCATATCCCCACAGTTAGTCATTTCTCCAAGAAACTCTGGCTTCTCTTAGTGGGAAATGGAACTTTAAGACTCTAATATGGGATCTAGAAATGATACTCATTGGTACTGGGTTGGTCATCGTTGGCTTTTTTCTTCATTCAGCAAAGCTAGATACCTGTTGTTGTTATTATTAGCTTCTCCTTCCAAACATACATCAAGCAAACAAACAAATTTAACAAAACCATGTACTTGCCCATACTAACAAAACATGACAACAAAACCAGTACAGCACCTTTATGTGTAATATGGCTTAAAGATAATATATCTCAGGGATTCCTACTGATTTTTCCACTTCAATTAAAGCATATCAGGATATAAATTAACCTCTTCCTCATTCATCAGAATCTCCTTTCTTCTGCACTGAGAATCTTTGTTCTCAAGAATATAGTGAATGAAAGAATCAGCTACTAATCTGAAGGTTGGAGGTTCAAACTCACCCAGAGGCTCCGCAGAAGAAGACCTGGTGATCTGCTTCTTTAAAGATTATAGTCAAGAAAACCCTATGGAACAGCTCTACTTTGTAACACATGGGGTTACGATGAATCAAGAGCCGACTTGACAGCAGCTAAAAACAACGACACACATACCACAGTCTCATCATAATAATAATACTAATGCTGTCGCCATTAATTATGATCACTGAAAATAGTTAAAACATGTTGTTTGCGTTTGTTATCCCCATTCTACACTGATTTTTAATAAAGGTTGTGCTATACCTGCACTGTCAGATAATATAGCTGTTATGCACTATAATATTTTTCTATACCTTGTTTAGTTTTAGTTCAACAAATAACAATGTAGTTAGTGCTTACCAGCAGTGCTTGCTGATGTTTCTGTAGTAATTTTCATTGTTAGAGCCTTAGTCTCTAGTACATGTTTTATGAAGTGCTCATGGGAACAATACTCCCTGAGTTGTTGCTTGTTGATTACTTTCTATGCTTTTAATACCTGAAGGTCAATTTTGTTGAATATAAAATCGTTGGTCATCTTTTTCTTTCTTTGGGCATTTTATTTTTTTTATTTATTGTGCTTTAGGTGAAAGTTTACAAATCGAGTCAGTCTCTCATACAAAAAGTTATACGCACCTTGCTATGTACTCCCAGCTGTTCTCCACCTAATGAGACAGCACATTCCTCCTCTCTACCCTGTATTCCCCATGTCCATTCAGCCAGCTCCTGTCCCCCTCTTCGTTTTTGTCTTGCCACCAGGCAGGAGTTGCCCACATGGACTCAAGTGACCACTTGAGCCAAAAAGCTCACTCATCACCAGTATCATTGTCTATCTTATAGTCCAGTCCAATCCCTGTCTGTAGAGTTGGCTTCAGGAATGGTTCCAATCTTGGGCTAACAAAGGGTCCAGGGACTATAACCTTCGGGGTCTCTCCAGTCTCAGTCAGATCATTAAGCCTGGTCTTTTTACAAGAATTTGAGATTTGCATCCCATTGTTCTACTGCTCCATCAAGGACTCTGCTGTGTTCCCTGTCAGGGCAGTGATGGGTGGTAGCTGGGCACCACCTAGTTCTTTTGTTCTCAGGCTGATGGAGTCTCTGGCTTATGTGGCCCTTCCTGTCTCTTGGGGTCATATTTTCCTCATGTCTTTCGTGTTCTTCTTCTTTGCTCCAGGTAGGTTGAGACCAGTTGATGCATCTTAGATGGCTACTTGCTATCTTTGGGCATTTTAATTGTGTTACTCTATTTTCTTTTGGTATAAAGCATTGTTATTGAACAGTCTGATGATAAAAATTTTTTTCCCTTATTAGTAAAATGTTCTTTTTGCCTAGATACCCAAAAGACTTTTATTCTTTAAATAGTATTACTGGAATATACATTGGTGTTGGTTCTTCTGAGTCATTATGAATTCACAGTTTGGGTTCACAATATTGTTTTAAATGTTGCTTTTCTTTTTAACTTTCAGAAAAGCTTTCTTGAATTACACATTTTGTATTTGTTCTGGTCCCTTTTCTTTTTTCCTCATTGACTCCCATTATTTGTATATTGGATATTCTTTTCTAACTTTGTTAACTGTCACTTTCTCATTTTGTTTGAATTTTTAAAACTTTTCTTCTTTTCACCTATTTTTACCAAAGCAGAGGCAAATTTGCTACTGGCTGTGGGGCTTTGATTGCCAGAATGAAGCAGGCAGCTCACCTATTTTTATTACTGCATTATTCTTAAGTTTAACACAGTTTTCATGATTTTTTTTTTAATTTCTAATTCTTCTTTGAGTTCTATCACTTCATTTCTGAATTTTTCTTATTTTGATTTTTTTTTTGTTTCATGTCCTATATTATTTCCTTAATGTCTTTTAGCTCATTTTTGGAAAAAATAAGTTATAGTTTTGATCTCTGTCTTGTATATGTCTTTCTGGTGTGATTTTATTTTCTGCAGGAATAATATTCTGCTTCTTATTCACTTCTGTTAGAGTATCTTTGTAAGGGATTTAACTTTTATACTTTTCTGTGGATCATTTTAATGCAGAATTAGTTTTTCTGAACTTCTGGAAAGCAGCTAGATTCAGATATCTTTTCCAGCTTCAAGATCTCACTCTTCTGCTGTTTTTGTGTAAATTTAAAAACTACGGTGATTTGTTTTCAGAGTTTTTTGGCTTTCTTGCCCTCTCTCACTTTTATCCTTACCTTCTCTTTCCTTCATCTCGATCATCGCTGACACTATCAATTTTGACCCCACATCTAGTAGTTTCTCTTCAGTGTGAGGCTCTGTCCTGAAAGGTAGCCCCCGAAGGTCAATTTTGAGAGTTCATAATGGCCATACTGCTACAGTCTCTAGGCCCCTTGTATTCTCCTGCTTTTGAAGTGGCCAAAACCTCTCCCAGGCTCTGCTGCTGTTCTCACATTAGCTCTCTGAGCTTTCCAGTAAATACCTACTGGTTATTTTGGGTCTCTCTCATGCCATTGCTTCCTTCTGCTCTCTCCTGCACAGGTATTGATAGCATGCTGGTCTTGTGGCTCTTGGTGATTTGTCTCCATCTGCTTCTATTTTACTGGGGCTTCCATTTTTTTTTTTTTTTTTTCTATTTTGAGATTTGAGGGAATACTTTGTTACTTAGTTTTTTTCTATAAATGTTGTCTTTGGACTTTTGGTTTTGCTATCTACCTGCTCTGCCTGTTTCTATGTGGGGACTCTGGAAGACCTAATGTCTATGCTGTTACCACTACCATCATATTCCCAGAATTCCCTGGAATTCCTTTTTAATGCTATCAGTATTCAAATCTTACAGAGCAGTGATCTGCAGAACCTTGGTTTGAGAAATTCTATCCTAATCTATTAGGAACATTAATAAACTGGTTTAGGGATACATGGTGCTTTAAACAAAAAGGTTTTCTTCTAGTTGAAAAGTGGGCAGAGCTAGAAATAATACCCATTTTAGAGATGAAAATTCTGAAAACCAGAAGGTCAATTACCTTCTCCAAGGTTACAGAGATGGTAGGTGGTGTGGTTGGGAGTTCTCTCTACCAGTTCGGTGTCATAGTCATTCTGCAATACTACCAACCTGGTTAAGCAAACATGTTGAGATTTTCTTCCTTGGATACAGTTGTGTGCAGTGGGGACCTTTGATGTTTTTCCTCCCTGAGAAAGGGGGATAGAACCTTCTGCTCAAGGGGGATGTTCTGAGGGAGACTGTCTTAGCTATCTAGTGCTGCTGTAGCAGAAATACCACAAGTGAGTTGCTTTAACAAACAGAAATTTATTTTCTTACAATTTAAGAGTCTAGGAAGTCTGAATTCAGGGTGCTGGCTCTTGGGGAAGGCTTTCTGTCTCTGTCAGCTCTTGGTCCCCGTGTCTTTTCTTCTTCTGTTCCTAGGTTCCTTGGGGATCTCCCTGTGGCTTGTCGTCTATCTTTCCCCATCTCTGCTTGCTTGCTTAATCTTCTCTTTTTTTAATCTCAAAAGAGATTGTCTTAAAACACCCCCTACACTAAAACTGCCTTGGTAACAACACAAAGAAAATCCATTCCCAGATGCAATTATAATCACAGAAATAGGAGTTAGGATTTACAATGCATATTTTTGGGGGACAAAATTCAATCCATAACAGAGACTCTAGGCAAAATTGACTGTTTAGTTATATAGGCCTTTGTCTTGAACCAAACACTGTATGCAACCCCCAGTCTTGGTGTGCTGGGCTGTCCTGTGTAAATCTTAGGAACTCATTGGCCTAAACCAACAAATAAACCAAAGCCATTGCCGTCAAGTCGACTCTGACTCATACTGACCCCACAGGACAGAGTAGAACTGCCCCATATGGTTTCCAAGAAGCACCTGGTGGATTCAAACAGCCGACCTTTTGGTTAGCAGCTGTAGCTTTTAACTACTATGCTAACCTGGTTTTCCCCTCATTGGCCTAAAGTACCAAAAAACCAAACCAAATGCATTGCCATCCACTCTGTTCTAACACATAGCAACCCCGGTAGGGCAGAGTAGAACTGGGCCATAGTGTTTCCAAGGCTGTAAATCTTTACAAAAGCAGAATGCCACATCTTTCTCCTGCGGAGAGTCTAGTGATTTTGAACCACTGGCCTTTCAGTTAGTAGCCAAGCACTTTAACCACTGCATCACCAGGGCTCCTGATTGAAGAGATTTACTGGTAAATATGCACCCATTTTTAGTCAATAAGGGAAAACAACATGTCTTCACTGAAATTCCACCTACAGGACTCAACATAAATCATGACTCTGAAAAAATAGAAATTTGAGCGGAGAAACAAAGTGTAGGTTTGACTAAAATAAAAGGGGTGGAGGTTAGTAATGATATATTACTAGGCTGACTAACATTAGCATCTAAGATTCAAGTACTAGGCTGTATTTCTTCCCTAAACAGGGATCAGCAAACTACAGTCTACAAACCAAACATGATTTGCCTCCTGTTTTTGTAAGTAAAGTATGTATTGAAATACAGCCATGCCCATTTGTTTACATGTTATCTGTGGCTGCTTTTATGTTACTACAATAGAATTGTGTAGTTGCAAGACAGATCTCATGGCCTTCAAAGCTAAAATATTTCCCTTCTAGTCCTTTATGGTTAAGGGCTCAACTACTGACTGAAATTAAAGGTTGGCTGGTCAAACTCCCACAGAGTCTCTATGGAAGAAAGATCTGGCTATCTGCTTCTGCAAAGATTAAGGCCTAGGAAACCCTATGGGAGAGTTCTACTCTGTTACGTTGGGTCGCAGTGAGTTGAAAATTGACTCCATGACACCCGGTAACAACAAGAGCCCTTTGCAGAAAAAATTTGCTGATTCCTGTCCTAGAGCAAAGATACTTGCCTAGTGCTAGTGTTGCAGGGAGTTTTCACTGCCAGGAGTTTATTTCTTCTTCCTTTTCCCTGCTGCCAACTTTCACGTTTGAGAAGTTAAACTGACACTTCAACAGACGTGGAGTCCCTGAGTGCTGCAAATAGTTGATGTAATTGGCTACTCACCCAAAGTTGGTGGTTTGAGTCCACCAGGGTTCACCTTGGAAGAAAGGCCTGATGATCTACTTCAGGAAAATCAGTCACTGAACACCTTATGGAGCACAGTTCTACTCTGACAATATGGGGTCATGAGTTGGAATCAATTCAACACAACTGGTTCATGGAACCTAGTCCTCCACTTCTCTCCTGGAAAATCGAATACTGTGTGTCTTAGTCATCTAGTGCTGCTATAACAGAAATACCACAAGTGGATGGCTTTAACAAACAGAAATTTATTCTGTCACAGTCTAGTAGGCTACAAGCCTAAATTCAGGGTGCCGGCTCCAGGGGAAAGCTTTCTTTGCTCTGTCGGCTCTGGAGGAAGGTCCTTGTCGTCAGTTTTCTATTGGTCTGGGAACATCTCAGCGCAGGAACCTCAGGTCCAAAAGATGCACTCTGTTCCCGGTACTGCTTTCTTGGTGGTATGAGGTTCCCCATGTCTCTTTGCTTGCTTCTCCCTTTTATATCTCAAAAGAGATTGGCTTAAGAACTATCTGATCTTGTAGTTCTCGTCAATATAACTGCTGCTAATCCATCTTATTACATCATAGTGATGGGATTTACAACACATAGGGAAATCACCTCAGGTGATAAAATGGTAGACAATCATACAATACTGGGAATCACGGCCTAGCCAAGTTGATAGATATTTTGGGGGACACAGTTCAATCCATGACATGGTGTAAGAGAAAGATGAAGTTCATAGCAGAGGCATGCAGTCCTCAAGAGCTCACTCAGACTATTGGTCCTAGTTCCCTGGCAAATGGAACGTGAAGGTGATGCTAGAATAATACCTTTTTTTCTGGGGAAACAGCTTTTTATGTGTATCACTGCTCTACCTATTGTACATATATCTCATTAAAGGTTATATTGCTCTAAAAATGAGCTTCTGGATGAGATAATGGTACTGGATCAAGATTTAGTTTATATTGAAGCGATTTGATTGGAATATCATAGTATGAGGAAGCAAGGAAAAGATCAAATGTGCTTATATTAGATGTAATTTAGTAAAAATGGAAAGTTCAGGCGTTTCTGGCATATAGAGAACATTTATAGCATTTTGGCTGTTCACATTCATCTTTTAAAGTTCCGAGTTACAACATTTTCTTTTCTTGGTCTCTTAAAAATAATGAATAATTTTGCTCTTTGCCCATAGCTGGAGATATTTTGGTATACGTTAATTCAGAAGATAAAATTTCTTTTTGAAAATGCTCATTTTAGTCTGGGGATTAGAAATGAAAAGTCTACTAGCTAGAATTCTGAAATTACCAATAACACCAGGTTCACATCATTAAATTCTTTCAAAGACCTTTATTCTGGGGTCTGGAAGTGGTAATCATCCACTCAGAATATCAAGTCCAGAGATGGGTTCTGACTTAATGACTCTCTCCATCTACTCATACTTTTTCATCAGCATTAAACATGTGTTTTTTGGTTAGTAAGCATTCAAAGTCCAGTTATTTGAAAATCATGCCCACCCTCTGTCTTAGAAGAATTACATTTCTGTTACTGTTGTTGCTGTTGTTAGCTGCTGTGGAGTTGGCCTGACTCATGGTGACCCCATGCACAATAGAATGAAATGCTGCCCAAACCTGCTTCATCCCTATGGGAATCCATAGGATTTGTACTGTCTGATTTTTGGAAGTAGATTGCCAGGCCTTTCTTCCTGGTCTGTCTTAGCCTGAAAGCTCTGTTGAAACCTATTTAGCATCACAGCCACACACAAGCCTCCACTGATGGAAGGGTGGTGACTGCACATGAAGTACATCTGCCAGGAATTGAACACAAGTCTCTGGCACGGAAGGCGAGTATTCCACCACTGGGCCACCATTGGCCCCCTGTGTCTCTCAAGAAGACCTATTCAACATTCCTTTCGGTATCTGTAGTACTCGTGTTGCAACAATGAACTCAAACACAGAAACGATTGTGAGGATGGCACAGGACTGGGCAGTGTTTCATTCTGTTGTACATAGAGTTGTTTTGAGTTGGAGTCAACTTGATAGCACCAAATGACAGCAATAACAACAGCAACAACAACAACAGCGTTGCCCACCAAATATTTATTTTCTACTTCCGGGCAGCTGGGAGAATATTTCCTTGCTTCCTTGATGTCAAGTTTCCCCATTCCCCTGACCAGTGAAATATGAGAGGAAGTGTTGAGTGTCACTTCCAGTTGTCTGCTTTAAGAGCCTGTGTGCCAGTCACCACTATCACTCCCTCCTTTCCTCAGCCTCAGCAATTAGCCATACTGCATATGGTGGGGACTCTGCAATTCTGGGTTTCAGAGTGGGGTCGTGTGAAGCTGAGCCATCAGCTTGCCTGCTCAGGATACCTAGCAAGAGCAAGAAATAAACCTTTGTGTTCTAAGCCACTGGCATGCAAGGTTTGTTTTGTTACTGCAGCGTAACCCAACCCTTCCTGACTGGTTCAGTAACCCCTGGGATGGCTTTTATAGTGCTTTTTCAAAGGTCTTGAATTTTCCATAGTGAAGGTGGGCTCTATGGAGAAACAACTGATTATTTTCCAGAGACTCATATGAATTTTTGGCATGGCATTCTCAGGGATGCTTTTGCGTTAGTATGCCTCTGGGATGCGATACACGCTCCATACTCTCTGCTCATCCTTTTGTGTGTGTGTGTGTGTTCATTTACTCCCAAGGAAGAAGGCATTTGAAAGTATACTTTAGAAAGTGAATATGTGCAAAGGACCCCAGCACTGAATCATCATCCTTTGCTGAAGCAACCCCAAGAAAGAATCGAAGGATATTAGGCCTGGGGGAATGCAGCTAGAGAGTAACAAGCTCTTAGCAAATTGGGTAGCTTTCAACATAACCTAACATAAAGTCACAGGATAATATAAATATGGATTAGTGCTCCAGTCCAAGTTTTTATTGCAAGAGGTACAGTTGGCGTGAGCGGAGGAGTAGCAGAGGCAAAGATTTAGCCAGAAAAATACATTTTTGTGTGTGTCAGATCACTTAATCCATCTCTGGAATCATTTTTAAGCCCAGACATTAAAATCGTTAACGATTTGTCACCTTTTAAAACTTAGAGTGACTAAGGCTCCCCCCCCGCAAAGGTTACAAATTATGAATTCAAACCGTTTTAGTCGCGGCAGCCTTAGATGGAGCTATTTTTCCTTCCTCTTCTTCTGTTTAGTGAGAAAGAATATCTTCCAAAGATCTTCTGCTGGGCTGAAGCTTTTCCAGACCTTTAAGAAGGCAGCTGGTGAAGGGATGAAGCCCTTTAAACTGGTCAACATAGGTTTGTGCCTGCAGAGAACAAAGCGTCATTCTTTGTCTATTGTTCTATCTATAGCCACGTGCACATATTAGCAGCAAAAAATAAAATATTGCTGCATTATCACCAGAGCACGGGGCTCTGATAAGATAAAAGCTTTTTTCCCAGAGGGGTTGGTTAGTGTGTGGGGGTGGGAGATTGGGGAGGAAGGAAATACATTAACCCCATGGTTCTGAGAGATAGGGCCTCTCCTGTTATGAAGGAAATGCACACTTTAAACGTGTGTGACTAGCCAAATCATAAGAGATCGGTTACTTTCTCACTCAACTTACCTCTGTTTATAGGGCTAGTAAGTGATTAGAATGCTACAGACTGCTCCAATGGGAAGTGGCCCAGGAACAACACACAAGGAGTTAGAGTAGAAAAACAAACAAGAAAGACAGAGCAAGAAAGGTGATTGGGTGAGTGGAAACTCAGAATATGCCCAGGTATCTATCTAGAGTGACACCTGTATACTCGTCTTCTCATATCTTGGGATGAAGCTATCACTTCTGGCTTATTTTTCTTCCTTTATTATTTTTCAGCTTGAGGATATGTGCGACATACATGCAGGTAATGAAGCAGAATAATAAAATGAACGGCTGTGAATTCACCATCTAACTGTAGAACCACAAACATCACGGCAATTGCTTATATGCTCCTCCCATATGTGTGTCCTTCTGGCCTCCCAGCCTGGGGATATATTTTACATTTAAAATTGTTTGCTTTATTACAAAATCTTATATGTATATATATACACACATGATAAATGATATATATGTGTATATATATATCTATATATTGTTAAATATTTATATAGCTATATACATGTATCTGCTGTATACATATATCTATACATCTACAGATATACATATATATTATATATATGGTGTTTTTTTTTTTTTGAGCTTTATAAAAGTGGTGTACCTTGTGTAGTTTTCTGGAACTTGCTATTTTTATTCAATATTCTATTTCTGAGATTCATCCATGCTGCTTTGTGATGTTCTAGTCCATGTATTTTTCCTGCTGTATAATTTTCTATTATGTGACTAGACGACAATTTGTTCATCTTTTCTCCTGGTGATGGTCACTGGAGTTGTTTCCCAATTTTTGCTGTCTCCTGGTGCACATGAACAAAAGTTTCTCTGGAGTGTTACCCTGGGTTGTAATGGATGTGAGTATTCAACTTCATAACATTATGGCACATTTTTTTTTTCCAAAATGGTTATACCAACATGCTTTCTTACCGTCAGTGTCTATGAATAAAATTCCCCACACATCCACACCTTTCAATCCTTGATATTGTAAAACTTCTTAATTTATGCCAAACTAATGTATAAAATGGTATCTCCTGATCCTAATTTGCATCTCCATGTTTACTAATGAGTTTGAGCATCTTTGCAAATATTTATTAGCAATTTGTATCACCCTAGTTTTTTTTTTAAAAAAAAAAAAACTAACAAGGTAACTATATATTCAGCTCTCTTTAGAGGGAAAAGAGATGTCAATTGATTAAAGCCTTTTCTAATTAAATCCACAACTGGTAGATGATAGATGACTGGAAACTAAGATGAGTGTGGTAACTTCTCTTTGTGAAGGCAGAAGAGTATATTTGAGTGCCCTTGGGAATTTCGTAAGATCTTATAATTTCATACTAATTGGTACCTAGTCAGCAACATTGAAATAGATCCATAAATAACGAAACGTGCTATTTGGCGATTTCCTGAATGCCTATATCCATAAGGTAGTATTTTGTGGTTGTAAGTAATAAAAACCCTCTTTGGCTAACTTACGCCAAAAGGGAATATTTGTGGCAATTCTGTTCACAATAGCACAAAAGCTTGAAAACTGAAAAGCCCAACAGCAGAAGAATAGATGAGTCAGTTCTTGGCCATCAGCGTCCCCTGAGTGATGGCCCCATCGAGACCACACATGATCTGGTAGGAGGCCATTACCCAGAAGGAAATCTGACTGCCTTTACTTAAAGAAAACTAAAAAAAAAAAAAAAAAGTAACAAAAACCCTTTGCCTTTGAGTTGATAGCAACTCGTAGTGACACTATAGAACAGAGTACAACTACCCCATAGGGTTTCCAAGGAGCGACTGGTGGATTCAAATAGCTGACCTTTTGATTAGTAGCTGAGCTCCTAACCACTGTGCCACCAGGGCTAGGAAAACAACAGATTCCAAACACCATGACTCACCAGGTTATTTCTTACGTAAAACACGGCGAGGAGTTGCTGATTTCCAATGAAGACAGCCAGGAGTTTGAATTGAAAAAAAAAAAGTTCTTAACATGATAAGAACAAAATCGAAACCAAAACAAAATAAAACAAAAAAACCCATTGCCATCCAATTGATTTCGGCTCATAGTGACCCTGTAGGACAGAGTAGAACTGTCCCAAAGAGTTCCAAGGAGTGGCTGCTGGATTTGAACTCCCAACCTTTTGGTTAGCAGCCAAGCTCCTAACCACTACTTTATCAGGGCTCCTCTTAACATAATACATCCTTAGAAAATACTGTTGAATTATTTGTCCAACTACACTGACCTTCATTTTGGAAACTTCTACTCTAAGCTACTATCTAATAAAATAGGTTAATTTGTACTAAGACATGAAGATGATGATGGCTTCGTTCAAGGAAGAAGTATGATTTCAACTCCAGTGTTAGCTCTGACCCATGAGTATTGGTGGCCTGGATGTTCATTTGAGCATTCATGTCTTCATCCTAGCTGATTGTGAACTACTGGGAGAACAGCTATACCTCCACACACTTGAAGGTTGGGTGGGGTCTACTCTCATACCCAGGGAGTGGAGGACTGCTAGGATTTCTTTAGACTCTGTCATTGGCAGAACGATCTTTAAATTCTACCTTTCCATCAAAGTTTAAGGCTGGTACCAATTTTAAGTAAACAGTAAATCCTAAATCTGAGCAAGTAAGGTATAGAATGCCTCGTTTCCAGTAAGGCACCATGAATTCCAGCTTACACCCAGGGGAGCATGAGGTTCTGAACTTACTTGTACACATAGCAGCAAAAGTAAGGGCAGCGCCACTTTGAAATCCAAAGGAAATGCTATGTAGTGAGAGCCATTTTGCTCTAGCTTTTATGCTTAGAAGGAGACATATCTTATCAAAATATATAACAAAAATAATTCAGATATATAAGCAATAACAGAATTTTAAATGTGAGTGATGTTAATAATAATGACGATTATTACAAATTATGGTAGAGTCAACTCCTTGGTGACCTGTCAGAGTAAGAACTATGTTCCACAGGGTTTTCAATAGCTGGTTTTTCAGAAGTAGATCACCAGCTCTATCTTCTGAGGTGCCGCTGGATGGACTTGAATCTCCAGCCTTAGGGTTAGCAACTGAATACGTTAGCTGTTTATACCACTCAGGGACTCCCAACGATGATTATAGCTAACATTCGTTGAGTTTCTCTTTTGTGCCTTGCAAAGTGCACAAAACAGAAACTCAACGAATATGTTTATTTATGACCCTCATAATGACCCTTTTAGTGGGCTTGTTATTCCTGTTTTATAGGTAGGAATGTTGAGGGTTAGATTTATGAAATAACTTACGTAAAGTAGTAAGTGATCTTGCTGGGATGATGTTACATTTGGAATTATAATAAGAAGTATGTACAAGATGAATTTTACTCAACATTTGACTTTTTCCTGTAAAGAAAGATGCATTATTTGATAAGATACAGTATTTGATAATTATGCCTGGATTTTCTGTGCAGGATTACATCAGTATATTCTGATGGTAATTGCTTATGAAACAGGATCAGAGTAGCCTTATTTTTCATTGATGAAGGAAAAATTATGGAGTGCTGGATATTTTCTCTCCATGACAAATACCTTTTGACAGTTAGCATCTGACTTGTGGAATGATTTCAACAGACTCCCTCCTTGGTCCTCTCTACAAATGGCAAAGGTCTTTAATGGTGGTGTGGAGAGTAGAAAGCAGCCCAGATAAGGCCCACTTTTTGGCTGGATAGCCAAAAAGAGAGGCTGGGAAATAACTTGTTTGGTGGCAGAAGGTCCTATTTGCATCGACTGTGATTGACACAGTTTTCAGTAAATAGAAAATTTGACCCATTTGGGTAGTAGCATCATACCAACACTGGATTACCCATTATGGGTTGCCTTTGAGTCGATTCTGACTTATGGCAAAGCCACGTATGTAAGAGTAGAACTGTGCTGCATTGAGTTTTCAGTGGCTGATTTTTCAGAAGTAGATTGCCAGGCCTTTCTTCCAAGGCATCTCTGAGTAGACAGGACCTCCAATCTTTTGGTTAATAGTCGAGTGTGTTAACTGTTTGTACCACCCAGGTATTACAACTCTGTTTTCCACTTAGAAAAATACCTTGAGTTAATAAACTTTTAATCCTTTTATATAGTAGAGAGTCTTAGAATGCTCAGCAGAGCCATGATCTGTCTCTTTGTTTAAAAATGTATTTTCTGTTGGCCAACAATTCTCCCATCTGAGTCACCAGGCCTGGGTTGTGCTGTTTCTCTGGTCCAACCACCCTGGACTAATGCTCAGCGTTTTGTGCAGCTGTTATTTTTCAGCTCTCACTCTAACCAGCAAACTCGCACAGCTTGATCTTCTTTTTAATTTAGAATTTGTCTTCTTTCTTGGCTGCTGGCTGCCGGCTGCCTTCAGAAAGGAATGAGCATCTCAGTGAGTAAATGTAACTAACTCCCCAACCCTCACCCTCTTCCCACCCCAGCAATCATTAGTCGGAACATCTGTTCACCCTGCGTTTAGAAGATGATAGAGCTCACACTGGGAGTTTTGGTTAGGGTGTTTTCAACATCAATTATTTACTAGACTGAAAGCTCCTAAAAAGAAGGAACTGTGTCCTACACTCAACTGCAATTCTGAGCCTGAGCATAAGACCTGGTACCTATTACGGCCAAAGAAATATTTGTTCAAATGCATTGCATATTTACATCTGAGACATTAACCCAAGATGGTTGGTGGAAGAGAGGAGCCAGAAGAGCTACATTTTGTCAGTGAGATTAATGTCATGATTTATCTTTCGTTGGAGAAGAATTGGAAACCTTACTCTTATTGCATCATTTTTCTTACATATTTGTCTTTAACTCTGAGGGGCAGTAAAGAGAGTCTGTCTCTGGATCCAGATAGACTTAGGACTGATTGCCAGCTTTGCTGGTTTCTAGCTTGGTACCTTTGATCAAATTACATAAATTCTAAGCGTCAGAATTCTCATCTCTAAAATGGAGATAAATAATAATAGCTACTTTAGTGTTGGAGCTCCAGTAGCGTAGTGGTTAAGAGCTTGGCTGCTAACCAAAAGGTCGGCAGTTCAAATCAACCAGCCACTCCTTGGAAACAATATGGGGCGGTTCTACTCTGTCCTATAGGATTGCTATGAGTCCGAATCAACTTGACAGCACCTAGCAACAACAACAAAATGGAGATAAATACTAATAGCTACTTTAGTGTAACATTTTGAGACAATAATGGTGAAGTACATGCAGTAAATACTCAGTGAATGATAGCTATAATAATTTTTTTTTACAATGAATATCAAAATTCATACTTATACCACAAAAATCCTGTGGCCAACTTTACCATTTAGCTTCAAAGACATGAATTTTGCACCATCTAAAATAGTTATTCGGAGCCCTGGTGGCACAGTGGTTAAGAGTTATGGCTGGTAACCAAAAGGTCAGTAGTTTAAATTCACCAGCCACTCCTATGGGGCAGTTCTACTCTGTCTTATAGGGTCACTATGAGTTGAAATCGTCTCAACAGCAATGGGTAAAATAGTTATTCAGAGTAAATGATTATTTGCCTTACTTTCACATACCAACAGTAGACATTCAATGATGGTTTCAATGGTATTATTATTTTGTAGCATGAAATGAATCTTTTACTCAAATAACTGACTTCAAAAATACATTTTTAATTGGCCATAACAAGTGGATCTACAAACCTACTTTCCTCTATGGGTTTTTTTATTCCATACTTAGTCTTGCAGTGTGTATCAGTCAGCTCTTGCTGTATAACAAATGACTCCAAACACAGAATGACTTCAAATAAAATAATTTACTCTGGTTAATCTAGACTGGGCTTGGCTGGATGTCTCTGCTTCAAGCTGTAGGTCTATTCCTCAGTGTAGGTTGGGCTTAGCCCTTCTCCACTTGTGTTCGTTCATTCTGACCCCACGTTCTTCTTACATTGATGATGGAGGCACAAAAGGGCAAGGTCATCTGTACAAGCAAATTTTAAGCTTTCGTTTGCATCATATCTGCTAACATCGCATCAATAAAACCCTGAGTTTAAAATCAAGGGTCAGGGAAATATATTGTTCTTATGGAGACAGGAGTCGGGAGTAAATATTTTTGAGCAATGATCAATCTACTACAAAGTGTAACAACGAGAGAAATTCTAAATCGAGACCAGTCTATTACAGAATGATTTCTCCCCCAGGAAACCAGATAGCAATAGTGACTGATAAAGGAATCCTTACTTTCTAGGGATACATCTTCAGCCAATGTTGCGTCACTAAGTGCTCAGAATTTAGAGTGCTCAGTTCTGTATGTCTAAGAAAGAGGTATGCAACCGAGCTTTAAAAATACAGCACTTAAGAAAATAGATTGAAGTGAGTCCTAGGGGATATTGCTAAAGAGATTGCTATTACTTCCAGCAATACAATTTATGCTTCCTGCAAGTATGCTATACTATTTTGGGCTTTTTTTGAGAAAGAAAAACTAAGTTGTACTTGTGCTGGCTTTGATGATATGGCTTCTGAAATACCAGGTTAGGCTTTGCATATTTGACTTAGGAGAAAATTTTATTTTGGTGATTTTTCAGTATCCAAGTTATAGGGGAATGAAAACATGAACACATTCTGCATTCTAGTTTTCCAGGTGTGTGTGCTGGGCAGGGAGGGCCATGTTCCTACTAACACCTTGGCCTGCTTTTGGCGAAGTCTTAGACAGAGGTACAGTCTTTGTGTCCAGTGCTGGACTTAGCATGGATAACTTTATTCAACAAAACACAGTGACTGAAAACAGGTTGTTCCAACAGTTACCACCTGTATGTAAAGGAAGATATTTGGATAGGAATTTGTGTTTTTTGAGTGCGCAGTTGTGATAAACTCATCACTCTGCAACCAGTTTCCCATCAAGGTTAGCAAACTGAAGTCTCTTTATCTTCTGTACTTAGAAATGAAAAGAATTTTGATCTAAATAGAGGCCCCCAACTTTAGCTCCACACTGGGATCATCTAGGGGAACTGTAAAGAGTGCTGATGTACAGGTGGTTTTCACCTCAGAGAGGCTGATTTAATTGGTCTGGCATGTGGCCTGGGCTTCGGAAAATTTGGTGATCCCCCAGTGATTTAAGTGTGCAGCCAGGGTGGTAAGCCTCTGCTCTGAAGCCTTGCTAGCCTCATCTTAGAAACCCTGGTGGAGTAGTAGTTAAGTGCTATGGCTACTAACCCAAAGGTTGGCAGTTCGAATCCACCAGATGCCCCTAGGAAACTCTATGGGGCAGTTCTACTCTGTCCTCTAGGGTCGCTATGAGGCAGAATTGACTAGATGGCAACGGGTTTTGGGGGTTTAGCCTCGCATTTGCCATCAGAACAGCTCGTTGCCTGCAGATCTGAGTGCACTGCTATGCAACATGGGAGGGTGGGCATTAAGTGACTGGATGTTGCCAGTGTGCCTGAAGCTTGGGATGTTATCTCACTAACTTGAATCCTAACAAAAATCCCCAAGTGGGTATTGGTATCTTCATCTTATAGATGGGTAAACAGAAGTTCAGAAAAGCTATTTACCTGGCCCCCGAACACGGAATTTTTAATCGCAAAATTAGGAATCCAACCTGAACTATCAGCTTCAAAGCCCTGAGCTGTTTCTTACCCTGAAATAAAGCTGAGTAAGTACTGTTTTTGTCCCCGTCTCATGGCACAGAGTAACAACAAAAACTGACTTTCAGGATGGAGATCAGTTTTTCACAGCTGCCTGTGTTGAGGGACACATAAAGAGCAGAATGGAGATTAAGCAGAGGGTTCTCAAGGGCTGATTTTTTGGAAAGGAGATTGCCAGGTCTTTCTGCTGAGGTGCCTCTGAATGGAAGCGAACTTCTAACCTTTTGGTTAGCAGCCAAGCGAGGTAACAGTTTACATCACAGAAGGCATCTATGGACCTTTGGGTAATAATCCGATGGTGTGTGAGGCTGTCATCTGAAGATCCAGCCTGGCCTCTGCATGGAGGCCTGGTATCTCTGGAGGTCTCCCAGTGAATGTCTCAGTGATGATTGTGGGGGAGCCTGGTCTGGGCTACGCACAGCTAAGTTCACCAAGACCTTTTGTTTTTATACCTGTATCCTTACCTTCTATGATGATTAAACAATACTGGTGAAAAACCACTTCCTAAAGGAAAAGACCTCCATGCGTCTGTCAGTTTGTCGTACTGTGGAGGTTTGTGTTTTTGCTGTGATGCTGGAAGCTACGCCCCAGTATCCAAATACCAGCAAGGTCACCCATGGTGGACAAGTTTCAGCTAAGCTTCCAGACTAGATATGCTAGGAAGAAGGACCTGGCAGTCTTCTTTTGAAAAGAATTAGCCAGTGAAAACCTTATGAATAGCAGTGGAACATTGTCTGATAGAGCGTCGGGAGATGAGCCCCCCAGGTTGGAAGTCACTCAAAATCTCTAGAGCTGCCTCCTCAAAGTAGAGTCGGCCTTAATGATATGGATGGAGTCAAGCTTTCAGGACCTTCATTTGCTGATGTGGCATGACTCAAAATGAGAAGAAACAGCTGCAAACATCCATTAATAATTGGAACCTGGAATGTATGAAGTACGAATCTAGGAAAATCAGAAAGAAGGAAGCAGAGAAGGAATGAGGAATATGGCCACCGGAAATGAGATTTTTCTGTTACTCTCTCCTGAATCCTGATAGAATAGGTAGACCCCATTGACTCTGATTTTTTTAGAATAATATTCCCACTTCAATTAAATGGTGGATTGTTTTCATTATGATAACCTTAAACTTAGAATTCACATCTAACCACAAACTCTTCAATTTTGCTCCAGCCCAGATCCTTCAAGTTCAGCCACCTTGCTCTCTTTTCTTTAATAACTGCCTTTTCTGCCTCACAGAGTGAGATTTACCCCTTTCACAGTTATTCAGGCCATTGTCTGGAAAAAAAGAGGAAAAGACGATCTGCTGGGGGTAAGGGAGTTAAGTACTGTCACTTCTGGCTTATATTTTGGCTCTTTGTTTTTTAATTTCTATTTTTCTGTTTGCTTTAAAATGCATGTGATATATTAGTAAGGTAGTCTATTGCAGGTATATAACACAAAACATGCAAAATATATATAACACACAAGCACATAAAAACTTAAAAAAAATTTTTTTATTGTGCTTTAAGTGAAAGTTTACAAATCAAGTCAGTCTGTCATACAAAAGTTTATATACACCTTGCAGAATACTCCTAGCTGCTCCTCCCCTAAAGAGACAACACACTCCTTCTTTCCACTCTCTATTTTTATGTCCATTTGGCCAGCTTCTGACCCCCTCTGCCCTCTCATCTCCCTCCAGACAGGAGCTGTCCACAGTCTCACGTGTCTACTTGATCCAAGAAGCTCACTTGCCACCATTAACATTTTTGAGCTATGTGCAACAAAATTTTTTAATTGCTGAAGATGTATGTTGATAAAAGTTTGGAGATCCCCTAGTCTATACTGACAAAGAAAATCACCAGCAATATTTTAAGAAAACTTCTGAAATTTAAACCATTTTCAAGTAGTGCAGTCAATCAATATGATCCTTTAGTCAGGAAACCTAGGCAGACAGGTTTGAAGTCTGAGGAGGGCACTGGGACTCAAGGAGAGAAAAAAAATCAAGTGCTTTTGAAAGAAATCTCATTACCAGAGGAGAACCGTGAGTGTCTCCACAAGGATAATGGGTCCAAAAAGAGTGCTTGGGAGACTGGGAAGAGCCACCCGGCTTTCAGAGCAAAAAGTTGAGTGGTTGGAGAAAGACATTAGGAGCTTAAAAGAGAAACCAGAGAGGCCTGGGGCTAATTTTGGCTCGTTTATTTTTTTCCCATTTGTTTATTCGCTGCAAGTCAGATTTTGGAGCAATTAGCAAAATATCATGCAAATATTCCCAATGTGACTACACATGAATAACTTTAATTCTGCTGAACATTTGTCTTGTTGCTACAAAATACATCTGCTATTTGCATTAACTTAATCTGTTAAGATATTGTGAACTAAACCACAGACTTCCAGAAACATTTAGGAAGCAACTTCCCATTTTTATTAGACACTTCTGAGTAGCAAAATCTGCCTTTGTGATCACATGACCCCACCCCAGGAGCACCTCTTTTTCCCAGCGCTGTTTCAGACGATATAAAAAGAAGCATAAAGGAGCATCTTACAAAGGAAGTGTTGGTGGAGCAGGAGGGATGCTTATGGGTAACAGAAGCAAGCAGTGGAATAAATAATTAAAGAAAATTCTGTAACATATGGATATGCATTCTGTGTTTTTGAGAGAGGGGAGGATACACGTTGAACTCTTGTCATGTACAAGATACCATGTTATGTGCTTCACACAATTCATATCCTGTAAACCCCATGGTCACTCTATAGGGTAAATTTAGAGACACCAAATCACTTGCCTAAGCTAGAGAATAAAGAATAAGGTCAGTGTCTCATTCAGTCTTTCAACAAACATTTACTGAGCACCTGCTATACGCCCAGCACTCTTTTAGTTGCTGGATATAAAGAGGTAAAGACAAATAAGACAAAATAAAAAAGGAGAAAGGCCACTATTCTCAGGCAGTTTACATTCTACATGGAAGACCCAGACAAATAAAGGAGATACTTTCAGGTAGAGATGAAAGTTATAAAGAAAATAGGACAGCATAATGTGAGAGCAAGTGCCTAAGGGAGACTTCTTTAGGCAAGGTGGTCAAGGAAGGACTCTCTGAGGAGGTGATAGTAGCCAAGACTTGACCGATGCAGAACCAGTTATGCAAAGAACTGGGAAGAGGGAAAGAGAAGACCAAGTGCACAGCAGTAAGCGATGGGTTTTAATTGTGATCACGTAATTTTTAGAAGATTGCTTTGGCTGCTATGTCAAGAATAAAATGTACAGGGCAAAAAACAGGGATCTCAATCCAGAGCCTGTTGATGTTGTCCAGGTGAGAGATGATGGTTCCTTAGACCAGGGTAGAAGCAATGGAGATGGAGAAGAGTGGCAAGACTGGAGATGTTTGTTGAAGGCAAGACAGATAGAACTTGTTGATGGGTTAGGATGAGGGAGGAGTTTGAAAATAACAAAAGAATGAATGATGACTAACTTTTTTGCTTCACAACTAGTGAATTCTGGTGGTATTTACTGAAATGCTGCTGGCTGGGGAGGGGTGGGTGTGGGGTGTAGGGGAAATTGGACTCCTCTTTTGGGAATATTAAGCCTGAGATGCTTATGCGGCATCCAAGCAGCACTATAGTATTGCGGTAGAAGTCCCAAACTCTGAAGAGAGACGGTCTGGGATCAAATCCAGCCTTCACCATTCACCAACTTAGTTACCAAGGGCTAGTCACTGAAGCTCTCTGGGCTTAAGTTTCCTCATTTGTAGAATAAAGATAATAACACAACCTCTTCCATAGGGTTGTTGTGAAGGTCAAATAAGGTAATACCGTATTCTTTATGCAAATAACGTGTACCTTCTATGTTTGTTTGCCAACTGCACCCTCCCTCTGTGAGGTATTTTTGTAAGTGCTGCTATGCCAATTCTTTTTTACACTTTGCTGAAAAAAATTAGCATAGTGTGCTTGCAAAAATACCTGGGGGGCGGGGGGCGGGGGGCGGGAATTCAGCTGGCAAACAAACATAAAAGGTGCACATTATTTGAGTAAAAACACTGTACATGTAAAAAGTATCTAACTCGTCCTGAGCTATCAATATATATATTATTATTCATGTAGATATGTCTAGTATTTGAGCCTAGGTCTGAGTGACACCCAAGTCCATGCTTGTTATGTACAAGTTTCAAGGGAGGATAAAGCCCACTAAAGTCTAGAGGTAATGAGACCTTGGTCTGATATTAGCGAGCTCACTACTGGTTCCTTGTTTCCAAACTAAACTATGCTATCGCCAAGGCCTGTCTAAAGTCACTAAACTCCAGAGAAATATGTCATTCCCTTGGCCTAAAACTTCATGGGCTACCCACTGCCCATAATATATAAAGCAAAAGCATGTTAACTCGGCACTTAACATATGACCTCCATGAGCTGACCTCAAATTCCATTTTTACCTTTTTCTTCTCGTGTTATTTTTCTTTGCTCAAATTAGCTTTCTCGTTATATCATGAATGCATCATCCACTTCTCATATTGTCTTAAAACCAACAAAACAAAACAAAACAAAAACAAAAACCCATTGCTGTCAAGTCAATTCCAACTTGCAGTGGCCCTATAGGACAGAGTAGAACTGCCCCATAGGGTTTCCAAGGAGTGCCTGATAGATTCGAACTGCTGACCTTTTGGTTAGCAGCCATAGCTCTTAACCACTATGCACTCAGGGTTTCCCATACCCTCTTAGTCATTTATTAATTCATTTATTTTGTGGAGGCCCACCATGTTCTAGCACGGGGGCAATTAAATAGGATTAAACAACGTATTAATTTTACCCTTGAGATATTCTCTGTCTAATGGCAAAGGCCTATTTATAGCACCCTTTACAATATAACATCTTGTAACAGAAGTCTTAGACATACAAGATGAGGAGCATCTACAGGAGGGAGAGGCACAGGACGAAAGACAGTCCCACTGCAGCCCAGGGCCTCCTAAATCCACAGAATAGCATTGGGATTGAAAGCATGGACCTGGCAGTCAGGCTCAAATGGACTCTGATCTTGGGCCAACCAGTTAATATCTGTTTGACCTCGGGCCAGTTATTTATCTACTCCGTGACTCAATGTCCTCATTAGTAAAATGAGAGTAATAAAAAAACCTATCTTATATTATTGTTGAGGCAGTTGAATAAGGTAATGCAGGTTAAGACACTTTGAACAGGGCTTTCTTTACATGTTACTATTCCCCACCCTGCCTAGTGTGTAGCCTGTCCCTTAATATAGTTGCTCAGTGAATAAACACGAGAATAAATATGTCTGGCATTATTGGTTTCCTGACCTCTTATTCTCACTCCATGGTTAAGGTTTTAATTTCTTTTTAGTAAATGACAAACTATAGAGTTTTCACCTGGATCAATACTTTCTGACATTTTAAATTAAATTTATCATTATTATTTTTAAATCTCTAAAGTCTTCCCCTTGGGAAAGGTGCACTCTGAAGGTCATTTCTCATCCCAGATCCCAGAAGAAAGCAATTTATCAGCTTTTAAACATTAGGATTCAGTAGGGAGTCTGTTCAAGTCCATTCTGAGACATGGTTTCCTTTGAGGCTTCAATACAAGTAAGGAACATTTAAGGCCTTGTTAACAAAAGTATTAATATTCATAATACATTCTTCAGTCTCTTTTGTTTCTCAGACTCATTCTTCTTCCGTAATACTGTGATCTCTACCACTTTACCAGCTGAACCCTAAGGGATTGTGCTGATAATTCTCAAAACAAATAAATCTGCTCCTTGGCCCCTCTTCTCCAATTAGTCTCCCAAATTATCCAGGATCGCTTTCCTCTTTCTCTTCAGCTCTGATTTCTCAAAGCAATGGGATGTGTTTGAAGCACAAGGCCTGGTTCATCCAGAGCAAGTGCCAATTATATAGTAGTCTGGAGAACTTCTCCAACTCAGGCAGACCCCGTACAAGGGCAGCCCTGCAGAGGAAGCCAATTCCTGCTTCCTTGACAGAGGAAATGCCTTTGTAGAGTGCCATGTAATAAAATAAACCTTTAGGATTATTTCTTACGGTACGATGTGGCAAGTGCAAGAACACTTCAATGAATGGTTGGGACTTACTGGCAACAAACACCAAAAGTAGAGCAGAGAGCTTGACTGTATTCATACGTAGCCATTTTGAAATAAAGTCTAATTGCATTATCTGATTTCCCACCCCCCACCCTGGGAGGGATAGGTAGCTCAGCATAAAGAAAACTGGAATCTTCACAACTGGCCCACTAAGCAACGTTGTGATAAATTGAAAAAATATTGAAGTTGTCAATGATTTCATTTTACTTGGATCTACCATCAACTTCCGTGGAAGCAGCAGTCAAGAAATCAAACAACATATTGCATTGGGCAAATCTGCTGCAAAAGACCTCTTTAAAGGGTTAAAAAGCAAAGATGTCACTTTGAGGACTAAGGTGTGCCTGACCCTAGCCGTGGTATTTTTAATCACCTCATATACATGTTAAAGCTGGACAACGAATAAGGAAGACCAAAGAATTGACACCTTTGAATGATGGTGTTGGCAAAGACTATTGAATACAACATGAATTGCCAGAAAATGAACAAATCTGTCTTGGAATAACCACATTCAGAATTGTCCCTAGAAGTGAGGAATGCAAGACTTAGTCTTACATACTTTGGACATGTTATCAGGAGAGACCAGTACCTGGAGAAGGACATCATGCTTGGTAAAGTAGAGGGTCAGCAAAAAAGAGGAAGAGCTTTAATGAGATGGATTGACACAGTGGCTGCAAGAATTGGCTGAAGCATAACAATTGTGAGGTTGGCCTAGGACCAGCTGGTGTTTTGTTCTGTAGTACATAGGGTTGCTGTGAGTGGGAACCCACTTGATGGCACCTTACAACAACAAGTCATAGAATGAATTTACGGTTATATAAAATATGCCTATTTATGCATATATGTGTATATTGTTTTTATTGTTAGTTGCCATCAGTCAATTCTGACTCCTGGTGGCCCCAGGTGTACTCCTTAGGGTTTTCAAGACGCCATAGGGTTTTTGAAGCTGTGACATTTCAGAAGCAGATCACCAGGCCTGTCTTTCAAGGTGCCTCTGGGTGGATTCAAACTGCCAGCCTTTTGTAGTAGTCTAGCACTTAATCATTTGCTCCACCCAGGGACCTTTTATGTGTGTGTATAAAATATATATTATTAATGAAGCTTGTTATATAGTTAATATGACATATATGTTAACATATTACTTGACACCATACATCTTTTTTTTGCTTTGTGATATTTTTGAACCAGCTATTGACTTTTCTCATTAAATTATTTGTTTTGTGAGTGCTGAAGTAGTCTATTATTTATTTCTTCAATCAATTCAATTGCAGAAGTGGAGTGTGCAGTTAGCATTTGAGACATCCAGCATTCCTTTCTTTGTTCACTCTGAAGACATCTGAAAAATATTGAGATACCTCAATATATTGCACCTTTCCAGTGAGAATCACAGTTACTATATTTGTATAAAATCTCTGGTCCCCACTTCTAGTTCCCTTTTACTCTCCCTCCCCAGGAACTTTTGTTTAGACCCTGTATCAGAGTTGAGAAACTGAAGAAAAAACCCAGTCAAGCCTTTAATTTGGGATTGAGAGTTTGTCTGCTTGAGACGCAAAAATGGTTCCACGCGTGGAGTTACAGGAAGTTTCAAGAAGAAGTAGAGTAGCTGCAATCTGCTGTGCTTCTTTATTCTCAGAAAGGACAAGGAAAACCACATCTTGGTTCTCAGTGAAGCTGACAAGACTGATATTAATTCATGATTGTGAACTTTAAAATCAACTAGTATTCCTTGAAGGATTACTTAGTGTCTCATGGTAGTTCCCTCCTAAAAGGGTTTACAGCCATATGAAGAGACATGTGAGCAGGATAAGAACATATTATGTGGACAAACAGGAGCCAGAACAGAATCATAAAAATAACTTTATTTTTCTCTCCACCTATCGCTTTAAATCTGCTCAATGAGGGTAGATTCCCCCTGCCGCTGGACAAAAATCAGGGAGTTATATGGCTTTTCTGTTTATTTTTAGGTAATAAAATTGCAATGGCAAACAACGCAAAAAACTAAACACAGTCTTAATTTAGAAGTTAGAGTGACTAGTCCATAACAGTAACTGACATTTCAATATTCACACAGAGGTAGGCCTTCACCTTCCTTCTCCAAAGTGTCTAATTGCTCATCGGCTCCTTCTCTCTCGACCTCTTCCTTCTTCACTCCCTAGCTATGATCTCAGGCCCCTCTGAGGTTGGAGGAAGAAGTAAGGGAGGCAGGAAAGTTCTTTCTGTACTGGTACTGTTGTAAGATGGCTTTGTTTTCTTGGGGCCATACATTCTGTTGTTGTTGTTGTTAGGTACCATCGAGTTGGTTCCAACTCATAGCTACCCCATGTACAATAGAATGAAACACTGCCCGGTCCTTCGCCATCCTCACAATCATTGTTATGCTTAAGCCCATCGTTGCAGCCACGGTGTCAATCCATCTCATTGAAGGTCTTCCTCTTTTCCGATGACCCTCTACTTTATCAAGCATGATGTCCTTCTCCAGGGACTGATTCCTCTTGACAACACGCCCAAACTATGTGAGATGTATTCTCACCATCCTTGATTCTAAGGAGCATTCTGGGTGCACTTCTTTCAAGGCAGATTTATTTGTTCTTTTGGGACTCCACGGTATATTCAATATTCTTCACCAAGATCACAATTCAAAGGCATCCATTCTTCTTCGGTCTTCCTTATTCATCATGCAGCTTTCACATGCAAAGGAGGTGATTGAAAACATCATGGCTTGGGTCAGGCGCACCTTAGTCTTCGAGGTGACATCTTTGCTTTTCAACAGTTTAAAGACGTCTTTTGCAGCAGATTTGCCCAATGCAATGCATCTTTTGATTTCTTGACTGCTGTTTTCATGGGTGTTGATTGTGGATCCAAGTAAAATGAAATCTTTGACAACTTCAATGTTTTCTCCATTTATCATGAGGTTGCTTATTGGTCCAGTTGTGAGGATTTTTGTTTTCTTTGTGTTGAGGTGTAATCCATACCGAAGGCTGTGGTCTTTGATCTTCATCAGTAAGTGCTTCAAGTCCTCTTCACTTGCAGCAAGCAAGGTTGTGTCATCTGCATAACACAGGTTGTTGAGTCTTCCTCCAATCCTGATGTCCCATTCTTCTTCATATAGTCTAGGTTCTTGGATTATTTGCTCAGCATACAGATTGAATAGGTATGGTGAAAGGAGATAAGCCTGACACATACCTTTCCTAACTTTAAACCATGCAGTATGCCTTTGTCTGTTGGAACGACTCTCTCTTGATCTATGTACATGTTCCTCATGAGCACAGTTAAGTGTCCTGGAATTCCCATTCTTTGTAATGTTATCCATAATTTGTTGTGATCCACACAGTTGGATGCCTTCGTATAGTCAATAAAACACAGGTAAACATCCTTCTGGTATTCTCTGGTTCCAAGTCTTCTTCTGAATCTAGCTTGAATTTCCAGCAGTTCCTTGTCAGTATACTGCTGCAGCTTCTCTTGATCTTCAGTAAAAGTTTACTTTTGTGTGATATTAATGATATTGTTCAATAATTTCCACATTTGGTGGGATCACCTTTCTTGGGAATAGGCATAAATATAGATCTTTTCCAGTCAGTTGGCCAGGTAGCTATCTTCCAGATTTCTTGGCATAGATGAATGAGTACTTCCAGCGCTGCATCTGTTTGTTGAAACATCTCAATTGGTATTCTGTCAATTCCTGGAATCTTGTTTTTTGCCAATGCCTTTAGTGCAACTTGGATTTTTTCCTTTGGTACCATTGGTTCCTGCTCATATGTTACCTCCTAAAATGGTTGAATGTCAATCAATTCTTTTTGGTATAGTGATTCTGTGTATTCCTTCCATCTTCTTTTGATGCTTCCTGAATTGTTTAATATTTCTGCCATAGAATCCTTCAGTATTGCAACTCGAGACTTGAATTTTTCTTCAGTTCTTTCAGTTTGAGAAATGCAGAGCATGTTCTTGCCTTATGGTTTTCTATCTCCAGGTCTTTGCACATGTCATTATAATACTTTGTCTTCTTGAGTTGCCCTTTGAAATCTTCTGTTCAACTCTTTTACTTTATCATTTCTTCCTTTCGCTTTATCTGCTAGACATTCAAGAACAAGTTTCAGAGCCTCTTCTGATATCCATTTTGGTCTTTTCTTTCTTTCCTGTCTTTTTAATGACTTTTTGCTTTCTTCATGTGTGACGTCCTTGATGTCATTCCACAACTCGTCTGGTCTTCGGTCATTAGTGTCAAATCTACTGAATTTAGAGACCTTCTCAAGAATAGATTTGACATGTTGAACACTAATGACCATATGTTCTAGTAGATGGTTAATGATAATTCTTTCTCCTGTAGAGAAAATTCAGGGATGTGTAGAGATCCCCTTTTGGACCCTTCATCTTTCTTTCTCCTGACACAAGGGAATTTTTTCTCCTGACTTTATTCTCCTTCATTTTTTGCTGCCTCAATGTCTTACTCCTGGGGCCTTTTAATCCTGCTGTCAAACCCTCTCTTGGTCTATAAAAGTGAGTCCTTTGTATCTGTAGGTTCTGCATATGTGGACTGAACCAACTGTGGATTGACAGTATTCTGAAAAAAAAAAAAAAAAGGAAGGTTCCAAAAAGCAAAACTTGAATTTGCTGCGTGTCAAGCACTAACCTGAATGCACGCAACTGAAGTGATGTGTAGGCATCCAGTGCTACAGCCCCCTGCCATTGCACAGATCCTCAGTCTCTCCAGCACTACCTGTCTGAGCATTGTTTCCTTCATTTGCAACTTGTGTTCTGTTCACTGTTTGTTTCTGTAAAAAAAAAATGACTCCTAGAAAGCAATGAAGTGGTCAAAACAGTTCCTCAAAGGCTAAGTGTGAGAAGGCTGGGGAGAGCGAGAGGAAGGAGTTTTAGACTAGTAAGAAATGGCTGCCTAGCTCTGGAAAGCACTATAGCATCTAGAACTTCAAGATCATGGACAAATAGACATCGGCTCATGCCTAGGTAGCATCAGCATCTCCAGAAGAGCTCAAGAAACTCATAGAAGAGAAAGGCTACCTTTCCAAGCAAGTCTTCAATTGCGATGAAACAACTATTAACACAGCATTTACATTTATTAGGTACTATTTTTTTTTTTATAAGTGATCTAGAGATGATTGAATGTATAAGGAAGGATGTGAGTAGGTTATATGCAAATTTTACACCATTTTAAATGAGGGACTTGAGCATCCTTGGATTTTGGTATGGGTGGGGGGAGAGTCCTGAAACCAACCTCCCTTGGATACTGAGAGTCATTTGTTGAAGTCCTTCTTACTAGACTCGGGGCTAGCAGGTGACATCCCCTCTTCATCACAACCTTCAAGAGATGTTACATAGATGATTAAAACCAAAAAAGATTGATCTTTGGCTATACATGTGTTATGTAGTGATTAAGGCTGTAACAGCTGAGAGTTGAGAGAAGTTGAGAGTTACAAGTGTTCCTTGGGTGTGAACGGAAGTGTTAGAGGAGGCTTTTGAGAACAGGGGCTTGTCTCAGGACTGAAGGGTGGAGAATATTTAGTCTGACACAGACTATAGAAAAGAGTTTGTAGGTAAGGGGATGCTGTAAAAGTAGTTACTAGAAGGGCTGGAGCTAGTGTGTGGACAGGAGAAAGCAGAATGGCCTCCTGGAGATATCTAGTGGATAGGATTCCAAAGCAGCTACCGATGATTCACACCCTTGTATAATCATCTCTTCTGAGTGTGGGTGGGACCTGGGAATATGATGAGATATCACTCCTGTAATTAAAAAAAACCTGTAATTACGTTATATTAAATGTCAAAGATGAAGGAATTTTTATAGATGTGATTAAGGTCCCTAATCAGTTGACTCTGAGTTAATTATTAAAAAAAAAAAAGATTATCTTGGGTGAGCCTGCTCTAATCAAGGGATGGAAGAGAAGCTTTCTTGCTGACCTGGAAGAAATCAAACAGACATATTGTGAAATGCCTTTGGAGAAAGGAGGCCTCTAATAGCAGAGGGCTTCAATCCATCCTATAACCAAAAAGGGCTAAATTTTTCCAGCAATCTGAATGGGCTTGGAAAAAGACTCTGAGCATTAGATAAGACCACAGCCTTGGCAGGCAACTTGATTTCAGCCTTTTGAGACCCTGAATAGAAAAGCCAGCTCAGCCAGGCTTGAACTCCTGACTCATGGAAACTATGTTGTTTAAGCAGCTTAGTTTGTGGTAATTTGTTACGTAGCAATAGAAAACTGGTACACCTCCTTTCACAGATTGTTGGCATGTTAAGATACAAAGATACAAAAGAGCAAGAGGTATAATTAGGTAGGATTTAATGAGATGCACTAGTCAGTATAGACCCCAGAATGGTGTGTAAAAAATATTTCTTATTTTCTCCTATGTCTTTTGCAGGTTGGCTGAGGGGTTTTCACTGTATTGTTCTGACCTCTAGTTTCTGGATGTCAATGCCATCTTTCACTTTTACTTGCATTTCATTGGCCAAAGCAAGTCTCATGGACACACCTAACTTCAAGGGTGAGAAGGACAAACCAGAACCATCTGGTAATCTGTATTAGTCAGTATGCAACAGTCGTTTCAGGTTCTTGAACAAGAAAGTGATTTGATGAGAACCCAAGCCTCATAATTTTTGCCCAAGCACCTTCTTTCTCATTCCAAATTCTGGAAAGATTTGCAAATGTTCTTTATAAGCATACATCTTATTTAGAATTAGATGATTGACATTAGACAGAACTATAAACAGTATTAGGGAATAGGCATCTTTTCTTATGTTAATGTTATTAGTCTCTTATTCCAGTATTCCTGCTGGATATAAAACGGATTTTGAACCCACAGTTATACGAGGAGTTTCCATTATCTTGCCTTTTCTATGCCTTTACATATTCCGTAACATCTCTCCAGAGAGTCAGTTTGCTAGTGAATTCAGATCAAACAGGGATGACTCACTAGGTGTTCAAAAAGAGACACTGGGGAAGATTTTGGGAGGTGTTCTAATCACAATTGTTGCCCTATGCCTCAGATAAGAGTGTAAGGTATGAAATCTTTTCCAGAATAAAAATTGGTTGCACCTATGCCAGTTAGTAATAATATCATTACAATTTAAAAATTCTTAGGGCACTGTCATCTCACTGATGGCTAATGCAGGGAGGACAATTATTATCCTACTTGTGATTTTTGTGATAAATGAAAAATTGAGACATAAAGAGTGTATGACTTGCTTTCCCTCCCTCACCCAACAAAATGATCTCTCAGGAAAGAATCTGCTAGAATTTTATGTCTCCAAGGGTTATCTGCATTTTATACTTTAAAGTGAAATGGACCCTATGTTTTCTGTGGAAATTATTTCAGGCATAAACAAAAGACGTGGTAGAGACTGGTGTGGGATGGTGAAGTTGCAGAAAGGGAGTTGTCATCATATTGGCTGTTGCAAAAACTGTGAAGGAGGGAGCCAGGAAAGAGACCTAGAATGAGGAGATGAATGAGCTTAGAGTGTGACAAGCCAATAACTGCGCTGGGTAGAAGAAGAGCTAGAGATGGAGAGCTGCACAGTAGCCAGAGAAAGAGAAGGAGAAGTTGAAGAGAAGGCACTATGGAACTCAAAAGAGGACAGCAGTCCCCAAAAGAGAAAAGGGTGAAGTGTCAAACCCCACAGAGAAAGCTGTTGAAAGGAGGAAGGTGAAGAATTCTTTGGATGTAGTAACTCGAGACCACTACTGATCTGGATGACAGCCCTTAATAGAAGGGGGATGGAAGCTACACGGCTCTGGGAAAGGCTAATTTCCAAGAAGCTGTAAAGGGTACAAGGAGCCCTGGTGCTACAGTGGCTAAGCACTAGGCTGCTAACGGAAATGTTGGAGGTTCAAACCCAGGAGCCACTCTGAGGGAGAAAGATGTGGCAGCCTGCTCTTGTAAAGATTACAGCCTAGGAAACCCTATTAGGCAGTTCTACTTTGTTCTATAGGGTCACTATGGGATGGAATCGACTCAACGGCAATGCCTTTTTTTTTTTTTTTTTGGTAAAGTGTATTGGTGAGCAGGATGAGAAATATATGGAACACAAACTAAGGGAGTTTTTAAAAAAATTTATTGTTCCCGTGGAAGGGATCTGCATACTTTTATGTAGAGAGGAAGGGCTAGTAGAGAGGAAAAGGTTCATCGTTCAGGTGACAGAAGGTAGTGCTGTTGGAACAATGACCTGCCAAGGTAGAAGCAATACTCTTCAACAGGAGAAGGGGGCTCTCTTTCCTGAAGCAGGCAGGAAGGAGGAAAGAATGGGACTCCATGGAGATGAGATGGGGTGGGGTTAGAAGTTGAGGCCATCCATGTCCAGAGGACTCAGTTTGCTTTATGACCTTGGAGGAAGCTCACCTGCAAGGCAGGAATAATGAAAAAGACCAAGGTAATGTGCAGTTTTGTAAAAAGCTTCTTTGTGTCAATTTGAGGGAAGCGGGGCCCATGGGAGAGCATCACAGAGCACTATCCTGCTTTTGGACAAAGCAGGAAGGAAGTGAACTCCAGAAATATCTTTTCAGCCAGCTCTCCTGTCACATACTTTGCCACATCCCTGGAGTCTCAAAATACCACGTCTAAGGTAGGTAGGGAGACCCTAGGTGGTGAAAATGTTAAATGCGCTCAGCTGCTAAACAAAAGGCTGGAAATTTGAGTCTGCCCAGAGACACCACAGAAGAAAGCCTTGACAATCTACTTCTAAAAAATCAGCCATTGAAAACCCTATGAAGTACAGTTCTATTCTGACACAGATGGAGTTGCTGTAAGTTGGAATTGACTTGACAGCAACTTGTATGGGTTAAGGTAGGTGGAGGGTCAGAGAGGAGTATCTTTGTTCATGACTTTGAGGAGAGGATCTGGCCCTGTCACTTTTGTAAGTGTTGTTGAGGCACGAATAAAATTTGGGAATCAGGCTTACTAATCGTGGGACATCTAAATCATTATGAATACAATTTTAATGTCTCTTTCACATTTGCATCTGTGAGAAAGATACTTTGCATCAGTCAGGGAGAATTCTTTTCTTTTTTCAACCTTGTGAGGGTTGTGTGGTTCATGTTTAGTGATTTTTCTTTTTTTAGAAATGTGTTTTATGTTTGGGAGGGGATTTGCCATTTGTTCCATGGAGGAGCGGCTCATAAAAGCTGTTATCGGTAGAGCCGGAGGAGGGGTTTTTATCTACACAGATTAGGTTGATGTACCAATCTCTTTCTTTCTTCTCTGGGGTTTTTAAGGAATCTTCCATGATTGGCTGAGCATAAGGAATCTCTCTGTGACAGCTCTATAAAGAAAAAAAGACCATAAACACAATCTAATATGCAGTCAGTCGATAAAGATTTTTGTCTGGAACAAACTTAGCACATCTCATAAAGGTTTTCTAGATGCTACCTTTCAGATGTTTAGAATATGATCATCTAGCCCAACATTCTCTGTTCCTGATTTTTCCATATCCCTACCTGAAAATAGTAAATAAATAAAGACACTTTTAAGATGCTCTTCAGTGTCTATTTTAAACTCTTAGCAAGTAGTTTAAATGACTGATTTTCTTTTTCCACTGTTGGGTGTTCTTTTCCTACGGGATTTAATAAGAGGCTTCCACAAAAATCTGACATTTAGTGGGTTTTTCAACAGAATTCATGATTGGTGCCTCTACTTGGCTTCAACATAAAAACTTCAACAGGTCTCTCATAATCATAAGGTTTTGGGTTTTTTTTGGATCAAAATGGAAGAAAAATGAAATTCAGTTAGAAAATATATGATTGCCTCCAGTTAATAGAAGAGAAGACTACCCCAAACTCAGCTTTCAGCAACTATCAGAGGCAGATTATTCAATAAGCAAAGTGAGCATGGGCTTATTTACTAATCTGTCGTGAGCAATTTAATGTGAAATTGTTTACTACAGATTACTAAGTAAGCACAAATAAACCTATGCTTACCTTGCTTATTGGGTCGTCTGCCCTTCTCAGGGATTGTAATTTTGAAAAAAAGGCTTTGATTTGTAGGAAGGTGCTGTGAGGTTGGGAGAGAGACAGATGCCAGCCATACTTAGATGTAGGATCTTTGATGTAGTGAAAAAAATGTGAAATTGTTCACTGCAGATTAGTAAATAGGCAAAAGTAAGCCTGTGCTTACCTTGCTTATTGGATAATCTGGTCCTGGCAACTACAGTCAAGTTGCTAAAAAATTCACCTTACAAGTGAAAACAAAACAATAAAAAAAAAATAGTCCTTAATTTATGAGCTACATTTATTAAGCATTTTACATACATTATGCTCAAGACTCCTTTTTCTCTCGTGTTTAATAAAGCTTGCTTTCTCTAACTTTCTGTCCCTCTCTCTCCCTGTTTATCTGTTTCTGTCCCTCTCTACCTCCCTTTGTCCTTCCCTCCCTCTTTCTGTCTCCCTCTTCTCCCCTCTCTCCCTCTTTTCTTCCCTTCTTCTCTTCTTCCTTCCATCCACCTTCCCTCTATCTTTCTTTCCTGTGTTTTGGGAAGGGGTAAGGGTGAGTCCTTAAGCCTTTCAAGACCCTATTATTTTCTGCTTTGAAATTTTTTTTTGATACCGTGTGGTTTCATTAATGGAAGCATGCTGAGTCATGGAATATGTTTAAATTTTTGATTGGTAATATGGATTTTGAGAAATATTATTTGAGAACACTTGGGTCCCACAAGTCTTGGAGAGTTCTCAGCACCAGGATTGGTGGGTGCCCATTTGTCCCACTGGTCATGGGTAGCATGATGTATTGTGACAGCAAAAAAAAAAAAAAAAACCCAACCCACCAGGGCTCACTAACTATCACCAAACCAAACCAAAACCAAACCCACTGCTGTTGAGTTGATTCCAACTCATAGCTACCCTATTGGACAAACTAGAACTGCCCCATAGAGCTTCCAAGGAGTGCCTGGTGGATTCAAACAGCCAGTCCCTAGGTTAACAGCCAAAGTGCTTAACCACTACACTACCAGCATTTCCAACTATCACAAAGAAACCATAAATAAACTTACCTCAATAAACTTCTCTCTCCAGAGGAAAAAAATATTTAAAAGCACATGATCTTTTCAATACCCATTACCTTCCATAGGTTTATCTAGCTGTACAAAAGCCAAAAGAGACAAAATTTTTACCCAGTCATAATTCCTGGATACACTACCTCACATTTAAGGCTGATACCCCAGCTATTTTGCTTCAGTGCTGCCACCGGAGGACAGCAAACACTTCCAGCAGATAAAGTAGACTCCCAAGAAACCTGAGATTTGGGAAAAGTGGGTGGGATACTTTATGTTCCACGGGTCATGAAAGAGTAGGGCTCTGAGGCAGCTGCAGGGGAAATAGGTACATGCCAGGTAAAAACATATTCATATCTTTTCACATGGATAGTGCTTGATGAGCTCAGTTTAATGTCCCCTGGGTCTAAGGAGTTGTGAGATTTCATAGCATATTTCTTATTTAATGGAAAATAGACTATATCCTAACAGCGAGGCACCCATGAAATCCACAATCCTTCCTGCTACTTCTTTTATTAAAAAAGCAATTGTTTTTTTATTTTCCAAAAAAGAGAGAAAGGTAATTTCCCCCTGAAAATCCTTGACTTTCCTAAATCTTTGTAAGTTAAATGCTCTGACTTTTGCTAGTGAAGTTTCCCTTTTATGGAAAGGAAAGAGTAGTGAAAAGATCATGTGCTTTTAAATATTTTTTCTTTCTGGAGAGAAAAGTATATTGGGGTCATGAAATCATACCTCTTTTGTGGTTTCACCATTGCTACTACATCCTCAACAAGGAGAAATCAAATACTGCAGGATATGAGATTCATTTAAAAAAAAAAAAAAAAACTTTTTTTTTATATTTCAGAAAATACCCAAATAGGGCATATGAATCTTAAATCCATGTCTGTGACCCAGCTAGCTGGGTTATTAGGTGGGAAAAGCTTCATGGTGGTCAAAAGAAAGCATGGTCAGCAAAGGTGCCAGAAGCAGGAACCCCAGAGGAAGAGGCTGCTGGATGCCCTGGGCAGCCACACAGGACCAGGACCTGCAGACAATTCTCAGAGGCTCCTGGTGCTCAGTGGTCTCCAGATACATGGAGAAGGCCAGACAGAGGCTTC
This sequence comes from Elephas maximus indicus, assembly GCF_024166365.1. Classification (NCBI taxonomy): domain Eukaryota; kingdom Metazoa; phylum Chordata; class Mammalia; order Proboscidea; family Elephantidae; genus Elephas; species Elephas maximus. Next base: position 69,778,813 of record NC_064835.1, on the reverse strand, counting down.
AGACTTGTCATTTTATTCTGAGAGCAGAGAGAAGTAACAGAAAAAAATAGAACAAATTGCTCTGGAAGCCAGAAATAGTGGGCTTTCTTTACAGCACCATTTGTTCACAGTGAGACCTTGGGCAAGTATAGACTTGATCTTGGTGCATCTCTGTTCTATAAAACATGGGAGATAATCCCTGTCTGTTTTCTGGATGTGGCAGCTGTCAGGTAGTGCAGGGAACATGGCTCTTTTAAGTCTGTATTTAAAAATCCTTTGTAAAAGGCAAAAGTTTATGAATGAATGCTTTTTTTTGTGCCTAGCCCTATGCTGGGTTCTGTGCTAGGGAATGAATGCCCAAGAGCTACAGACCACAGCCTTGGGTCCACAGGGGCTGAAAGCATGAAGCAAAGCCAGGAGAAGCAGATGGTGTTGAGTCCCTCAGCACAGCAGTATTAGTAAGCAGCAGGCAGACGTGAGATTTAATATCATACTCCCCAAAATTCCCTTAGGAGTACACAGGCTGTGTGGGCAACTGCAATAAAGAACAAGCAGTCACCCTAGCTCACTGCCTCTGAGACATACTTTTTTCCCCCTTCACATTTTAACATCTCTAAACCCAGGATGTGGTTACAGTCTAATTTGCAGTTTTTTTTTCTCAGTGGTATACAAAATAAGGATGCATTTTATAATCTGTGAAATCTTACATTCAATAAAATACTTTTTAAAAAGAGTAATACCGTATGATGATATCCAATGCCACTAAGTCTAATGTTGGGAAGAAGAATTTTAAACAAGTGCTACCTGCATTTGTCAGCATCGAAACAATTTAATCCAGCATCAAAAGAGTTTTATAAAATAGGAAGTGGAAGGTATTTCACATCTATGTCAACATTCAGAGCATTTAATTCTAACTTTTAGAGCACCCAAATGTTTTATTCTCTTTAGAGATCAGTTGATTCTATACATTTTTTAAATCCTAGAAACAAGATCTTATCTGGGTAGAGTAGGGCAACTGAGGCAAGGGATTGAGTTAGAAACAAAGGGAGACCATTGGGTTTGGAATCAAGAATGTTTCTCTGAACATTGTTTTCAACTCAGGCAGTCAGTTCTAAGTCAATGTTGCAATTTTTTCAATTTTGTTTTTCAACTGACGTGTACCACTTTCATCTTTATGCTTCATAACTGTGTTTTCAGTCATACTAGAGACATCATCCCTTGGGAATAAAAGGAAGGTGGGGCAGGCAGTGGAGGAAAATGAGGGAAGGAGGTTGTTCAAATCCGTATACTTTCCTTGAAAGGAAAAAAATTGAACTACTTACCATTTTTAATGCTGTTTTCATTTTGACTTGAACTATTGCCCTATCAGTACCAGTAGCCATTAAGTCAACTCCTATTCATGGCAACCCCATGTGTGTCAGACTAGAACTATGCTCCACAGGGTTTTCAATGGCTGATTTTTTGGAAGTAGATAGCCAGGCCTTTCTTTCAAGGTGCCTCTGGGTGAACTCAAACCATCAACCTTTTCGTTAGTAGCCGGGTGTCCTTAGCTCACACCAGTGCCTGGTCTGATTCACTCTGATTTTTGGCTTTTGGAGTCCTAGTTCTCTTCTTGGCTTTTTTTTTTTTTTTTCCTTTTGTGTTGTTTGTCCTCTTTGGCTGTGGCCCTGAACCAACCTGACTTCTAGCTTGATCACCTCTTTCCTTTTGCTTGTTCTGGTAGGTAGACCAAGCCCCTCAGTTTTGTCAGTTTCCTGACCTTACTATTCCTTGACATCTTTCTCGGTAATCATTATTTTTTGTCTGGGGCCAGTTAGGAGTCAGACAGCTTCTAGGTTCAAACTTGGTCTTTTGTCAGTGTGGTGGTTAAGGTTGTGTGTCAACTTGGCTGGGCCATGATTCTCAGTGGTTTGGCAATTATGTTGTAGTTTGGCAGCTATGTAATGATGAAATCACCTCCGTGATGAGATCTGACATAATGTGATTACCTCCATGATGGGGTCTGCTGTGAGCAGTCAATCAGTTGACCTCTGGTTCCTGGGACTTGAGCTAGCAGCTTACCTGCTGATCTTGGGCTTTGTCAGCCTCCCAAGCCTGTGAGCCAGAGGCCTGCTCTTTGGCCTGCCAATCTTGGTTTCATCAGCTCCTACAGCTACGTGAGTTGGGAGAGGCCTCCAGCCTGACCCACGCGTGGACTTGGGACTTTTCAGCCTCTACAACCACTTGAGCCATTTCTTTGATATAAATCTCTCTCTCTCTCTCTATACACACTTCAATGGTTTTGCTTCTCTAGAGAACCCTGCCTAAGACAGTCAGTTAACCTCTCTATCATTTCCTCAGTTATCTAATGGGACAATAATAAGCTCACCTCTACTGTTTTGGTGTTCCTTAAATGAGTAGATGAATTTTAAGCGCTCAGCACAGTGATTGATACATAGTTAGCATTCAGCACATAGAAGCTATTCCTATTTTTTTTTTTTCCTACTAGTAGTATTGGTCATAGTCATAGTGGTAGTTATATTAGCAGTATTTGGGAAAAAAGAGAGCCTTGCAACATTACTAAAATTAGTTTGCAATGGCATTTCTACACTCCTTGAAACCTCCAGCAGGCCTACACAAGATTTGCTAGAGAAGTAAATCTTAATGCCCTAAGGCATCCATTTTTTGTGATGAATTAACACATCTCCCATGCATCTAGAATGGTACTAGCTAAATACTTTCCTTGGGAGAATTGAGAACACAGCCACCCAAATCATTTTCTATGGGGCTTAATTCTCTCAAGAAACCTTGGTTAAGAAATGCAGATAAAGAATAGATTCTCATAATTCACGAAGTTGAATTTATATTTGAAAACCATTTGATTTGGAAGGATAAGTGTGACTCAAAAGGGAATGAAGCTAATACAGGAATACCAAATATAGCATGCTGGTAACATATTCTGAAGACTCTATCTCCAAGAGGATTTTTTCCTGTTGTTTATGGTTATCATCTGTAGACCTGACCTGAAACCTATTTCCCAACTAATAATTTTCATTTTTACATTATTGAGTCTGAACGCTGACCATAGACTTTTCTTGCAGGTGGTGCTAAATAAGAATGTTGATGCATGTATTTTGGAAGCCGTTGGGGAATGCTGTCTAGAATTTCAGCCGATCTCAGTCTCCCTGAACTCTTCTTATTAAAAGATGAAAATTTGCTTTTGGTTGACATTCTAAAAGAAGACAAGGAAAGGGCAGAGGTCTGAAATAACATGGCCACATCAAGTCTTCCCTTTCATTTGCTTCTCCATGACAAGCAAAGTACTAGTTGAAGTCATTGAAAAACGTTGCAAATTTATTTGAAACATGAAGGCTGCAAAACCTAAAGGTGCATAAATAGTACTGGCAGTCCTGATGGGGACCTTCAGATCAAAATTGCCATTTAAACTGGAGAGAGGAAGTGGCACTTTCTCTCTATGATGTCATCTGGACCTCTAGAGTAGATATGAACAGTGACGAAATCAGAAGGAAAGTTGGATGAATGAATTTTCCCCAAACAAATCAGATAATTAAAAAAAGAAGACAAGGAAGAGAACTTAGTAGAACTTTGAAGATGCTGCTTGGCTAGAATGCATTAGTGTTTGGAAATTAAAAGGTGTTTCCTGTTACCTTTTTGGAAGCTGTGAAACATCAGTTGTTCTTTCAGGATTCTTGGAATGTTCTCTGACTGCATTATCATGGACTCCTTTTGATGCAGGGTAATTTTAAGGAGATTGAACATCAATGGTTCTATAAACAAGAAAGGAGGCATTGTTACATTCTCAGTAAGCCCCAAAGATGTATCAGTAGCTCATTCAATCACAAGACAGGCTAAATGAACATCATAATTACTCTGGTATAACCACCATTGTCAGTTGTCTTCAACTGGATTCTGACTCTTGGTAATCCTATGTGTGTCAGAGAAGAGCTGTGCTCCATGGGGTTTTCAATGTCTGATTTTTGGGAAGTATATTGCCAGACCTTTCTTCCAAAGCACCTACGAGTGGACACAACCCTCCAATCTTTCAGTTAGCAGCCGGGCATGTTAACCATTTGCACTATGCAGAGATTCTGACTCTGGTATAGTCGTCTCTTAATTATGGTTAGAAACTGGCACAGTTATTCTACCTGCTGCAATCTTGCATTTCATCTCTTTCAATAGGCATTAAAATTTAAGCTATTTAGCTACATAGAAATTATTTTCATGGAAAGGTTAAGCTATTTATGCATTTGTATTAAAGGGATATTTTGCTTTTCCTGTAGAGATTTATCTTTGCTTTAAAGATGAAACATGAAGTAAGTCACGAGAAGAAATGAGAAAAAGCAAAAGCTGAATGGCAGATCAGAAGAATTCCACTTTCAACATCTCCTTCTGATGAGTCTGCAATTAGATGGGGATTGTCAACATAGCATTTGCTAAAGCCGAGACAATTCTTTTTTTCTTTTGGTGGAGGTAGGGATGTTACAGGGAAGGGAAAGTTAGGAAGGAAATTTTTGTGCTGGGAAGATCTAGTTGTTTCTGTGTGTTTATTAACAAATTAAAGAAAATTGATGGCCCTCTCACTCTGAACATCCAGGTGAGCTCACCTGTGGAAAATCCCTGGCAGTATACATTAAAGGGCTCAACTCACTGAAACAGGTTTGGTGATTTTTCTTTCTTCAATTCCTGGTAAATTTGTAAAAGAGACTACAAAAGAAAGCATTTTCTGACTTTTTTCAATTGCTTATCGCTGGTTATCATAAATTCCAACTGCTTCCCTTCTCACGCCTCTCCCCATCAACACAGAAGCAACTACGCAGACTAAGAAAAACTCTGTAACAAATAACACAGTGGTGTTACAGGTATTTTACCATTAATTGACTTAAAGGCAACTTCTTAAAGGCATCCTAAAATGGGAGAAATCAATGCGGAGATGCCTCTGAATGCCTACGATAAATGACTTTGTCCTGTGCTACTTAAGGAGGGAATTAAAGAGTGTGGGGTGGTATGCTGTCATAGGAAGCAAAACTCAGGGACAGAGATCACAATGATGACTTGAATAAAAACCAGGGGCAGCCATTTGGGTGCTTCAACATTACCTTACCTGCACTTGTGTCGTGTTGTAATGAGATGTTCTGTGCATCCCATTCTGGGGTCCTGATCAAAGGTTGGTTAGGTTTAACAATATCCTAGTTGGAGTTCCTGGGTTGTGCAAAAGGTTAATGCACTCAGCTGCTAAGCCAAAAGATGGAGTTCAAGTTCACTCAGGGGTGCCTTGGAAGAAAGGTCTAGAGATCTACTTTTGAATAATCAGCCATTGAAAACTCCATGGAGCACAGTTCTATTCTGAGACACATGGGTTCATCCTGAATTGGAGTTGACAAGGTGGCAACTGGTTAAGTGGTATCTTCCTTCTGGATGGATCTAAGCCCTGGGTAGGATAGATCTTATACCATTAGCCCCAAAAGGTAGCCCCACAGTGATCCCTGAAAATTGAGCTGGTAGATTTTGGGGAGTTGCTGATGAGCATCACAAAATAACATTAAAGAAAGATCTGAATAAACTTTGAAGATGACTGCATCTGGACTCATTGGAGTGGGTGTAAGATTTATGAATCTAGTTTGGGTCTGCCTTCCTTAAAAATTCCTTCCTTAGTATCTAAAAAACCAAACCAAATCCATTGCCATTGTGTCGATTCTGACTCATAGCGACCCTATAAGGCAGGGTAGAACTGGTCCATAGGGATTCCAAGGAGTGGCTGGTGGATTCAAACTGCCCTCCTTTTGGTTAGCAGGTGTAGCTCTTAACCATTTGTGCCACCAGGGTTTCCAGAAAGCTTTATATAAGTAGCTCTTTCATTCCATACACTAATTCTCAGCATCTAGCCATTTCATTCTTTGGAAAACCAAAAGGGAAGAACACGCTCGGCGTTTCCCAAGCTGAAAGAACTGAAGAAAAAATTCAAGCCTTGAGTTGCAATAGTGAAGGATTCCATGGGGAAAATATTAAATGATGCAGGAAGCATCAAAAGAAGATGGAAGGAATACACAGAGTCATTATACCAAAAGGAATTAGTCCATATTCAACCATTTCAAGAGGTGGCATATGATCAGGAACCGACGGTACTAAAGGAAGAAATTGAAGCTGCTCTGAAGGCATTGGCGAAAAACAAGGCTCCAGGAATTGATGGAATATCAATTGAGATGTTTCAACAAACAGATGCAGCACTGGAGGTGCTCACTTGTCTGTGCCAAGAAATATGGAAGACAGCTTCCTGGCCAACTGACTGGAAGAGATCCATGTTTATGCCTATTCCCAAGGAAGGTGATCCAACTGAAAGTGGAAATTATAGAACAATATCATTAATATTACACGCAAGCAAAATTCTGCAGAAGATCGTTAAAAAACAGCTATAGCAGTATATCAACAGGGAACTGCCAGGAATTCAGGCTGGTTTAAGAAGAGGATGTGGAACCAGGGATATCACTGCTGATGTCAGATGGATCCTGGCTGAAAGCAGAGACTACCAGAAGGATGTTTACCTGTGCTTTATTGATTATGCTAAGGCATTTGACTGTGTGGATCATAACAAACTATGGATAGCACTGCGAAGAATGGGAATTCCAGAACACTTAGTTCTGCTCATGAGGAACCTTTACATAGATCAAGAGGCAGTTGTTTGGACAGGACAAGGGGATACTGATTGGTTTAAAGTCAGGAAAGGTGAGCATCAGGGTTGTATTCTTTCACCATACCTATTTAACCTGTATGCTGAACAAATAATCCGAGAAGCTGGACTATATGAAGAAGAACGGGGCATCGGGATTGGAGGAAGATTCGTTAACAACCTGCATTATACAGATAACACAACGTTGCTTGCTGAAAGCGAAGAGGACTTGAAACACTTACTGATGAAGATCAAAGATCACAGCCTTCAGTATGGATTGCACCTCAACATAAAGAAAACAAAAATCCTCACAACTGGACCAATGAGCAACATCATGATAAACAGAGAAAAGATTGAATTTGTCAAAGATTTCATTTTACTTGGATCCACAATCAACAGCCGTGGAAGCAGCAGTCAAGAAATCAAAAGATGCATTGCATTGGGCAAATCTGCTGCAAAGGACCTCTTCAAAATGTTGAAGAGCAAAGATGTCACCCTGAAGACTAAGGTATGCCTGACCCAAGCCACAGTATTTTCAATCACATCATATGCATGTGAAAGCTGGACAATGAATAAAGAAGACCGAAGAAGAGTTGACGCCTTTGAATTGTGGTGTTGGTGAAGAATATTGAATATGCCATGGACTGCCAAAAGAACGAGCAGATCTGTCTTAGAAGAAATACAACTAGAATGCTCCTTAGAGGCAAGGATGGCGAGACTACGTCTTACATACTTTCAGCATGTTGTCAGGAGGGATCAGTCCCTGGAGAAGGACATCATGCTTGGCAGAGTACAGGGTCAGCGGAAAAGAGGAAGACCCTCAATGAGGTGGATTGACACAGTGGCTGTAACAACGAGCTCAATCATAACAGCAATAGTAAGGATGGCAGAGGACCAGGCAGTGTTCCGTTCTGTTGTGCATAGGGTTGCTATGAGTCGGAACCGACTCGACGGCACCTAACAACAACAGTCATTTCATAAAACTTGGGTGGAGCTCTTATTTACATAAAAATGGGAGATTTCAAAAAGTGTGATGAAATGATTGTGATACTGAAATGTTAATTTGGAGGTGGCATCTGCCTAAGATCTGGCCCTTTCTGTGAGGCCAGAGGGTAGCCTTGTGAGCAGCTACACTTTCAAAATACATGCTCAAAAAAGCACCTTTTCTCAAACATTGTGTGTGTGTTCATGTATGGGTACACATGTACAAATATTACTGTTTGACAAGCCTTTCTATGGGTGTCAGTGTTGGTCTGTTTCCACCCAGAGGGTTTTTCTCTAATACCTTAAACATACATTTTAAATTTTTGTTGGTTGACTACACATGCTCTCCTTTTCAAATATCACTGCATACTTGACATGATTTGGAACCTTCTAGAAAAGGGACCCTGGCTCAGTGACTTTGATCATGGACTGGGTAATTTGCTTGACTACAGCATCCACCTAAGGCAAAGGGAAGAAAGTGAAGACTCACCAACTGAGGATGAATTTAGTGGAGCAGCTATTCCCATAGACCTCTGACCTGGACTGCCTCAGGTGAAATGGCTTCCTGCAATCACCTCAGCTAGCCTCAGTGGAAAGATAGGCTTTAGGGAACTGAGCAGTACCTGAGGCACTGTTGTCACTGTGGATAAACAAATGGACGCTCTCTGAACCACAGGCTCTCCCTGCAGCAATGCAGATTGAAAAGTAAATAAAATTTGAAGCAAAACAAAGCCATAGGTTTTAAAAACTCAGCATGGTGATAAAAATGTGTAACAAATCTGCCATTTGTGTGTGACATCTGAGAGAGAATTCATTGGGGCTTGAGTTTACTTGTAAATAAGATAACCATGAAACACAGTCAATATAACGCTAATTGTAAGGGATATTATTCCATTAAAGTTGCTTTCTTACATTACTGCAGTCACCAAAGTGCACCATTCAGCCTCTGGAGTATTTAAATTTTCCTTTCCATAATTATAAATGTGGAAGTTGTTGAAGTGTAATACCTGAGAAGTAAAAAAGATCAAGAGAGAAATGGCAAAATCCTATGACAGAGAAGAAAAAATTCCAGGTTAGTGCTCGCAACCCCAGGCTCAACGAGGGCTTTCGGGCCATTCATCTTGCCTTTGATTTGTCTGCCTTTCACTTCAAATAGGTTTACAGGTTTTTAGCTGAAACCAATTAAAGAAAGCCAATTGGCAGGGTTAGCACTTGTGGTGTTTATGGTGTGCAGTGTATTGATTTATGCTGCCTAGGAGCTACAGTGAAAAGCAGACTCTGTGGAGAGGAAGGAAAACCTCATACTGGGGAGACATGACAGTGCACAGGATTATTTCGTGGACAATAACGAACGACACCATAAACAAAACTGCTGACTATGCAAGATTAAGCAATAAGGTTTTTTTTTTTTTTTTAAAGAAAGACAAACCAATGTCTACAGTTTAATGGCAAGTAATAATGTAAGATGATTAGCATCAGTTGAAAATGCAGGGTCCTTTCAGCTGAAGCTGCAGCAAAGGATGCAAGGGAGGGGATCACATTTGCTCGTTGTGTTGTAGTTCCTTAGGTTTAACATACTGGTCAAAGCCCTAGTTTGGATGAATGAAGGGAATGTGCCTAAGGGGAATATTGTATAGAAGTTATGGAGTCGTGAGACAAAGATAAATTTTTAAATATCTTACGATATTGGAAACAGCCAGTGAGTCACAAAACCAGGCAGAGTCAGAGTATTGAGTGGGACAATCTGGGAAATGGAAGTCCCTGGGGAAATATCTCCAAAATGAAGGCACTGATGACTCTCCCTCTAGCAGTAAAGAAGGTGCTGTTAATCCGTGGTGTGAGGCGGCAGTATCAGTACGCAAAATATCACCACCAATAGATCAAGTACTGGTGATCAGTGAGGCTCTTGGTGACTGCATATTTGATACTTTTCTACAATTCTGTAAGAATGAGAAGTACAGGGAAGCTGGTTGGCTGGTCCTACTTTTGCCAGACAAAGTGATGAAAGAAAGGGATGAGCTCAGGGCTTCAGAGTCACAGCTCAAGGGTCCTACAAAAGAACTCAGAGTTGCCACTTGTACTCTGAAAGAAAGCTTTATTTCTTTTCTTTCTTTTTTTTTTGTAATTTCTACTGTGCTTTAAGTGAAAGTTTGCAGATCAAGTCAGTCTCTCACATATAAACTTAATATACCTTGCTACATGCTCCCAATTACTCTCCCCCTAATGAGACAGCCGGCTCCCTCCCTCCCCTCTCTCTTCTCCTGTTTTCGTGACCATTTTGCCAGCTTCTAACCCCCTCCACCCTCTCATCTCCCCTCCAGGCAGGAGATGCCAACATAGTCTCAAGTGTCCACCTGATCCAAGAAGCTCACTCCTCACCAGCATCCCTCTCCAACCCATTGTCCAGTCCAATCCATGTCTGATGAGTTGGCTTTGGGAATGGTTCCTGTCCTGGGCCAGCAGAAGGTCTGGGGGCCATGACCACCGGGGTCCTTCTAGTCTCAGTCAGACCATTAAGTCTGGTCTTTTTATGAGAACTTGGGGTCTGCATCCCACTGATAATTTATTTATCCATTCATCTGTTGATGGACACCTTGATTTCTTCCACCTTTTTGCTATTGTAAACAGTGCTGCAATAAACATGGGTGTGCATATATCTGTTCGTGTAAAGGCTCTTATTTCTCTAGGATATATTCCGAGGAGTGGGATTGCTGGATCCTACGGTAATTCTATTTCTAGCTTTTTAAGGAAGCACCAAATTGATTTCCAAGTGGTTGTACCATTTTACATTCCCATCAGCAGTGTGTAAGTGTTCCAATCTCTCCACAGCCTCTCCAACATTTATTGTTTTGTGTTTTTTGGATTAATGCCAGCCTTGTTGGAGTGAGATGAAATCTCATTGTAGTTTTGATTTGCATTTCTTTAATGGCTAATGATGGTGAGCATTTCCTCATGTATCTGTTAGCTACCTGAATGTCTTCTTTAGAGAAGTGCCCGTTCATATCTTTTGCCCATTTTTTATTAATAATTTTTATTGTACTTTAGGTGAAAGTTTACAAATCAAGTTAGTCTCCCACATATAAACTTATCTACACCTTACTACGTACTCCCAGTTACTCTCCCCCTAGTGAGACAGCCCACTCTCTCCTTTCAGTTTCTGTTTTCGTGACCATTTTGCCAGCTTCTAACCCCCTCTACCTTCCCATCTCCCCTCCAGACAGGAGATGCCAACATAGTCTCAAGTGTCCACCTGATGCAAGTAGCTCACTCCTCTACAGCCTCTCTCTCCAACCCATTGGCCAGTCCAGTCCGTGTCTGATGAGTTGGCTTTGGGAATGGTTCCTGTCCTGGGCCTACAGAAAGTTTGGGGACCATGACCACTGGGGTCCTTCTAGTCTCAGTCAGACCATTAAGTCTGGTCTTTTCATGAGAATTTGGGGTCTGCATCCCACTGTTCTCCTATTCTCTTGGGGATTCTCTGTTGTGTTCCCTGTCAGGGCAGTCATCAGTTGTAGCTGGGCACCATCTAGTTCTTCTGGTCTCAGGATGATGTAGTCTCTGGTTCATGTGGCCCTTTCTGTCTCTTGGGCTCATAATTACCTTGTGTCCTTGGTGTTCTTCCTTCTCCTTTGATCCAGGTGGGTTGAGACCAATTGATGCATCTTAGATGGCCGCTTGGTAGCATTTAAGACCCCAGACGCCACTCTCCAAAGTGAGATGCATAATGTTTGCTTAATAGATTTTATTATGCCAATTGACTTAGATGTCCCCTGAAACCATAGTCCCCAAACCCCTGCCCCTGCTTCACTGACCTTCGAAGCATTCAGTTTATTCAGGAAACTTCTTTGCTTTTGGTTTAGTCCAGTTGTGCTGACCTCCTCTGTATTGAGCATTTTCCTTCCCTTCACGGAATGTAGTTCTTATCTACTATCTAATTAGTAACTACCCCTCTCCCACCCTTCTTCCCGGCCCCCCTGTCGTAACCACAAAAGAATGTGTTCTTCTCAGTTTAAACTATTTCTCGAGTTCTTATAATAGTGGTCTTATACAATATTTGTCCTTTTGCAACTGACTAATTTCACTCAGCATAATGGCTTCCAGGTTCCTCCATGTTATTAAATGTTTCACAGATTCATCACTGTTCTTTATCAATGCGTAGTATTCCATTATGTGAGTATACCATAATCTATTTTTCCACCTTGGGTACTTCCATCTTTTTGCTACTGTAAACAGTGCTGCAATAAACATGGGTGTGCATGTATCTGTTCATGTAAAGGCTCTTATTTCTCTAGGTTATATTCTGAGGAGTGGGATTGCTGGATTGTATGGTAGTTCTATTTCTAGCTTTTTAAGGAAGTGCCAAAGCGATTTCCAAAGTGGTTGTACCATTTTACATTCCCACTAGCAGTGTATAAGTGTTCCAGTCTCTCCACAGCCTCTCCAACATTTATTATTTTGTGTTTTTTGGATTAATGCCAGCCTTGTTGAAGTGAGATGGAATCTCATTGTAGTTTTAGTTTGCATTTCTCTAATGGCTAATGATCAAGAGCATTTCCTCATGTATCTGTTAGCTGCCTGAATGTCTTCTTTAGTGAAGTGCGTGTTCGTATCCTATGTCCAATTTTTAATTGTGTTGTTTGTCTTTTTGTAGTTGAGTTTTTGCAGTACCATGTAGATTTTAGAGATCAGGCACTGGTCAGAGATGTCGTAGCTAAAAACTTTTTCCGAGTCTTTAGGTCGTCTTTTTACTCTTTTGGTGAAGTCTTTGGATGAGCATAGGTGTTTGGTTTTTAGGAGCTCCCAGTTATCTAGTTTTTCTTCTGCATTCTTAATAGTGTTTTCTATACTGTTTATGCCATGTATTAGGGCTCCTAATGTTGTCCCTATTTTTTCTTCCATGATATTTATTGTTTTAGATTTTATATTTAGGTCTTTGATCCGTTTAGAGCTCATTTTTGTGCACGGAGTGAGGTATTGGTCTTGTTTCATTTTTTTGCAGATGGATATCCAGTTATGCCAGCACCATTAGTTAAAAAGACCATCTTTTCCCCATTTAATGGGTTTGGGGCCTTTGTCAAATATCAACTGCTCGTATGTGGATGGATTTATATCTGGGTTCTGAATTCTGTTCCTTTGGTCTATGTATCTGTTGTTGTACCAGTACCAGGCTGTTTTGATTACTGTGGCGGTATAATAGGTTCTAAAATCAGGTAGAGCAAGGCCTCTTTTGTTCTTTGTTCTTCTTTTTCAGTCATGCTTTACTTATCTGGAGCCTCTTTCATTTCCATATGAAGTTGGTGACTTGTTTCTCCATCTCATTAAAGAATGTCATTGGAATTTGGATCAGAATTGTATTAAATGTATAGATTACTTTTGGTAGAATAGACATTTTTATAATGTTAAGTCTTCTTATCCATGAACAAGTTATGCTTTTCCACTTATGTTGGTCTCTTTTGGTTTCTTGCAGAAGTGTATTGTAGTTTTCTTTGTATAAAGTCTTTTACATCTCCGGTAAGATTTATTCCTAAGTATTTTATCTTCTTGGGGGTACTGTAAATGGTATTGATTTGGTGATTTCGTCTTCGATATTCTTTTTGTTGGTGTAGAGGAATCCAACTGATTTTTGTTTGTTTATCTTGTATCCCGATAGTGTACTGAACTCTTCTATTAGTTTCAGTAGTTTTCTGGAGGATTCCTTAGGGTTTTCTGTGTATAAGATCATGTCGTCTGCAAATAGAGATAATTTTACTTCTTCCTTGCTAATATGGATGCCCTTTATTTCTTTGTCTAGCCTAATTGCTCTGGCTAGGACCTCCAGCACAATGACTAATAAGAGTGGTGATAAAGGGCATCCTTGTCTGGTTCCCGACTTCAGTGGGAATGTTTTCAGGCTCTCTCCATTTAGGATGATGTTGGCTGTTGGCTTTGTATAAACGCCCTTTATTATGTTGAGGGATTTTCCTTCTATTCTTATTTTGCTGAGTGTTTTTATCATGAATTCGTGTTGAACTTTGTCAAATGCCTTTTCTGCATCAATTGTTAAAATCATGTGATTCTTGTCTTTTGTTTTATTTATATGATGGATTACATCAATTGTTTTTAATGTTGAACCATCCCTGGATACCTGGTATGAATCCCACTTGGTCATAGTTGTGAATTATTTTTGATATTTTGTTGAATTCTATTGGCTAGAATTTTATTGGGGATCTTTGCATCTAAGGTCGTGAGGGATATAAGTCTGTAATTTTCTTTTTTTGTGGTGTCTTTACCTGGTTTTTTGTATCAGGGATATGTTGGCTGCACAGAATGAGTTTGAGAGTATTCCGTCCTTTTCTATGCTCTGAAATACCTTTAGTAGTAGTGGTATTAACTCTTCTCTGAAGGTTTGGTAAAAGTCTGCAGTGAAGCCGTCAGGGCCAGGGATTTTTTTGTTGGGAGTTTTTTTTTTTTTTAATTTATTTTTATTACCTTTTCAATCTCTTGTTTTGTTATGGGTCTATTCAGTTGTTCTACCTACGTTTGTGTTAGTTTAGGTAAGTGGTGTGTTTCTAGGAAATCATCCGTTTCTTCTAGGTTTTCAAATTTGTTAGAGTACAATTTTTCATAGTAATCTGATAGGATTCTTTTAATTTCAGTTGGATCTGTTGTAATATCACCCATCTCATTTCTTATTCAGGGTTATTTGTTTGCTCTTCTGTTTTTTTGTTTTTTTTTTGTCAGTTTGGCCAATGGTTTACCAACTTTGTTGATTTTTTTTCAAAGAACCAGCTTTTGGTCTTGTTAATTCTTTCAGTTTTTTTTTTTTTCTGTTTTCTGTTTCATTTAGTTCAGCTCTAATTTTTATTATTTGTTTTCTTCTGGTGCCTGAGGGTTTCTTTTGTTGCTTTCATTCTATTTTTTCAAGTTGTGGGGATAATTGTTTGATTTTGACCCTTTCTTCTTTTTGGATGTGTGCTTTTATTGATACAAATTGACCTCTGAGCACTGCTTTCACTGTGTCCCAAAGGTTCTGGTAAGAACTGTTTTCATTCTCATTGGATTCTATGAATTTCTTTATTCCATCCTTAATGTCTTCTATAATCCAGTCTTTTTTGAGCAGGGTATTGTTCAGTTTCCAAGTGTTTGATTTCTTTTCCCTGCTTTTCTGTTACTGATTTCTACTTTTACGGCCTTATGGTCAGAGAAGGTGAAAAGCCTTATTTCTTATAGTAACAGAGCCGATATTACCAAAAACCAAACCTGGAGTCTCATTGTAAGAGTGGCTGAATTACAATGCCACCTGAATTCCCAATCTCGAAGGTGGCTGAAGTTAAAATGAGGGTATGGATTGGTTAAAAATTGGATGCTGAAACATGGGTTGGGGACATATAGGCAGATAATCAGGAAACTGGGGACACTGAGCTTCTAAATTCTATTGAATCACTCCTGCCCACAGAACCAGCCCTCTTACTCCCATCTGAGATCACTCCAGCTTTGTCTGCTAAGCCATCCTCCCCAGTAAAACCACTGTTCCCTCTGCCTCATCTGATGAAATTAGCGCAGCTGTATCTGAATAGCCTTTGTCTGAATCATCACCTGGTGTTATGTCTGAGTCATCACCTGGAGCATCACCCGAGGAAAATGCCTTACAAGGCATTGCCAAATGTTCCCAGGACCCACACCCACCACCCATTTTTGCTTCTGGACCTATAACTAGACTTAAGTCCCTGCAAGTCCCCAAAGGCAAAGTACAAAATGTGACCCAGGAGGATGTACACTATACTGCAAAAGAACTGCTTGACTGATGTAGTATGTACAAACAGAAAACTGGGGAATATATGTGGGAATGGCTATTAAGGATGAGGAATAATGGTGCAAGAAACATAAAGATGGATCAGTCTGAATTTACTGATATGGGCCTACTAAGCACAGATTCTTCATTCAATGTTTCAGCTTGAGAGGTTAGGAAAGGATCTAATAGTTTATTTGGTTTGGTTGTTGAAGCATCAATTATGCTGTGGCATACACTAAATCAAATTGAAGTACCAGACATGCCTTGGTATACTGTAGAAGATATCCAAAGGCTTTTGGAAATTGGCATCTTAGAGTGCATTTATCAGGTTAGACCAACAGACCCACTTGTGAAGTTGCCAGAGGACACAACTTTTATCATTATGATGAGAAACAAATTTGTGAAGGGAACCCCAGCATCCTTGAAGACTGCTGTGATTGCTGTTTTATATAAGTCAGATTTGACAGCGGGAAATGTTCTAACTGAATTAAGACACTTAACTACAATGTGGCTGATAAGACCCTGTGGCGGTAAAGGCCAAGTGCTGGCATTCAATGACAAAGACAAGGTGGGTGTGGCTATCATAATGAACAGCAGAGTTAAAGCAGTAATCAGAATAGCCTGATTTGTATGGAATTATTACATTGACTAATTAGTCATGGTGTCCCTGGGAGTGAAATAGATGGGAAATCTACTAAATATTTACTTGATCTGTGCAAGTGGAGGAATTCTAGGTCAAGTGAATGGCAGTCTAACTTGAATCAACCAACTCGTAGACTTGAGAGAGTTTATAGACCCACAATTCCTTGAATGAAGGGGAGGCCAGATCCCCACTACACTGTCAAAAATCTATACTGTTAATCTTCTCCCAGTCTTCCCTAAAGGGATGTATAACTTTTTACAAGAGTGACTGTTCTTGGGAAAAAGGAAATAATCAGACTTTTCAGGGATTACTACCCATTGGCTCTGAACTGACTTTAATTCCAGGAGACTCAAAACATTACTGTGGCCTGTCAGAGTGAGGGCATGTGGAGATCAGGTTATTAATGAAGTCTTAGCTCAGGCTTGTCTCACAGTGAGTCCAGTGGGTCCCTGGACCCATCCTATAGTGATTTCCTCAGTTCCAGGATGCATAATTCAAGCAGATATACTCAACAACCTGCAGAACCCTCACATTTGATCCCTGACAAGTGGAGTAAGGGCTATTATGGTAAGAAAAGTCAAGTGGAATCCATTAGAAATGTCCCAACCTAGGAAAATAGCAAACCAAAAGCAATGCTGCATTCCTGGAGGGCTTGTAGAAATTACTGCCACCATCAAGGAGTTGAAGAACGCAGGGGTGGTGATTCCCACCACATCCCCACCCAACATGCCTATTTGGCCTGTGTAAAAAATGGACTGATCTTAGAGAATGACAGTGGGTTATTGTAAACTTAACCAGGTGGTGACTCCAATGGCAGCTGCTGTTCAAGATGTCGTTTCATTGCTTGAACAAATTCATACGTCTCCTGGTACCTGGTCTGCAGCTATTAATTTGGCCAATGCCTTTTTCTTGATTCCAGTTTTGAGGGAACATCAGAAAGTTTGTCTTCAGCTGGCAAGGCCAACAATACATCTTCATTGTCCTACCTCAAAAGAAAAACAAAAACTGTTGAGTTGATTCCAACTCATGCAGACCCTGTAAGACAGAGTAGAATTGTCCTACGGGATTTCTAAGGAGCAGCTGGTGGATTCGAACTGCTGACCTTTTGGTTAGAGGCTGTAGCTCTTAATCACTATGCCACTGGAGGGTGGGAAATTAATCCCACAAAAATTCAGGGACCTTCCACCTCAGTGAAATTTTTAGGAGTCCAGTGGAATGGGGCATGTCAAGACATTCCTTCTAAAGTAGAGGATAATTGGTTACATCTGGCCCTCCTACAACCAAAATAGAAGCATAATCCCCGTGGGCAGCTTTGGATTTTGGAGGCTACATATGTCTCATTGGGGTGTGCTATTCTGGCCTATTGATCAAATGACTAAAAAAAACGGTTAGTTTTGAGTGGGACCCAGAACAAGAGAAAGCTCTGCAACAGGTTCAAGCTGCAGTGCAAATCACTCTGCCACTTGGGCCATATGATCTAGCTAATCCAATGGTGCTTGAAGTGTCAGAAGCAAGTAGAGATGCTGTTTGGAGTCTTTGACAGACCCCTATTAGTGAATCACAGTGCAGACTCCTAGAATTTTGAAGTAAAGCCCTGTCATCTTCTGCAGATAACTATTTTCCTTTTGAGAAACAGCTTTTGTCTTATTGGGCCTTAACAGAGACAGAATGCTTAACCATTGGCTACCAAGTCATCATGCAGCCTGAGCTGCCTATCATGAACTGAGTGTTTTCTGACCTCCAGAGACAAAAAGTCAGACATGCACAGCAACACTCCATCATTAAATGGAAGTGGTGTATATGAGATCAGGCCCCAGTGGGACCTAAGGTGACAAGTTAAGTTGCATGTGGAAGTGGCCCAAATGCCCATGGTCTCCACTCCTGTCATATTACCTGTCCTCTCCCATTCTGCACCTATGTCCTTTTGGGGACTTCTTTATGATAGATTGACTGAGGAAGAGAAAACTCGTGCCTGGTTGACAGATGGTTCTGTGTGATACGCAGGCACCACTTGAGAGTGGAAAACAGCATACTGTAGCTCCTTTCTGGGACCTCCCTGAAGGACAGTGGTGAAGGGAAATCCTCCTGATGGGCAGAACTTTGAGCAGTTCACCTGGTTGTTTACTTTGATTGGAAGGAGAAACTGCCAGATGTGTGATTACGTACTGATTCATGGGCTGTGGCCAATGGTTTGGCTGGATGGTTAGGGACTTGAACATGTTTGGAAAATTTGTGACAAGGAGGTATGGGGAACAGGTATGTAGATGGATCTCTCTAAATGGGCCAGAGAATTGAAGATATTTGTTTCTCATATGAATGCTTACCAAAAGGTGACCTCAGCAGAGGAGGATTTCAGCAATCAAGTGGATAGGATGACTGGCTCTGTGGATACCAGTCACCTTCTTTCCCCAGCAACTCTCATCGTTGCCCAATGGGTTCACGAACAAAGTGGCCATGGTGGCAAGGATGGAGGGCATGGGCTCAGCAACATAGACTTCTACTCAGCAAGGCTGACTTGGCTATAGCCACTGCTGAGTGCCCAATTAGCCAGTAGCAGAGACCAAGACTGAGTTCCCAATATGACACCATTCCTCGAGGTTATCAGCCAGCAACACAGTGGCAGGTTGGACCTCTTCCATCATGGAAAGGGCAGTGTTTTGTTCTTATTGGGATAGACGCTTACTATGGATACGAATTTGCCTTCCTTGCACAGTGCTTCTGCCAAAACTACCATCTGCGAACTCACAGAATGCCTTATCCACTGTCACGGTATCGCACACAGCATTGCCTTGTATCAACAGACTCACCTCATAGCAAATGAAGTGTGGCAATGGAATTCAGTGGTCTTATCATGTTCCCCATCATCCTGAAGCAGCTGGCTTAATGGAATGACCTCCTAAAGGCACAATTATGGCACCAGCCAGGTGGCAATACTTTGCAGGGTTGGGGCGATGTTCTCGAGGAGGCTGAATATGCTCTAAACCAGAGCGCAATATATGATGCTGTTCCTCCCATAGCTGGGAAATCATGGTTCCAGGAATCCATGGGTGGCTAATGGGAGTGGCACCGCTCATAGTGACCCATTTGCAAAATTTTTGCTTCCTGTCCCTGCAACTCTATGCTTTGCGGGTCTAGAAGTCTTAGTTCTAAAGGGAGGAATACTCCCACCTGGAGACACAACATAGATTCCATTGAACTGAAAGTTAAGAATGCCACCTGGCCAATTTGATCTCCTCATGCCTCTCAATCAAAAGGTAAAGAAGGGAGTTACTATATTGGTTGGTGTGATTGATCCTAACTACCAAGGGGAAATCGGATTGGTGTTGAATAATGGAGGTAAAGAAGAGTATGTTTGGAATACAGAAGATCCCTTAAAGCGTGCCTTAGTACTACCATGCCCTGTGATTAAATCAATGGAAACTATAACAACTCAATTTTGACATGACTACTAATGGCCCATATCCTTCAGGAATGCAGGTTTGGGTCACCCCACCAGCAAAGCACCACAATCAGCTGAGGTGATTGCTGAGGGTAAAGGGAATACAGACTAGACGGTAAAAAAAGGTAGTTCTAAATACCAGTTATGGCCATGTGACCAGCTGCAGAAATGTTGATTGTAATTGTTATGAGTATTTTTGCCTTGCATTTGTGCATCAAATATTTTTGTATCTTCACTTATAAAATAAAAGATATAAATGGGGCTGGTGTGTTTTCAGTTGTATGTGTATTAGTTGTATCATGTTAGGCGCAAGTATGACTTTGTAATTGCCTTATTTAGAGATTGTGTATGGTTTAAGGAGGTGTGTACAGGTGCCAGGGTGACAAGCAGTGGACTGTGATGGTTAAAATTGCACATCAGCTTGGCCGGACCATGATTCTCAGTGGTTTGGCAGTTGTGTAGTGATGTAGTCATTCTCTATGATGTGATCTGGTGTGATCAACCAATCAATTGTAAGGGGAGTTTCCCTAGGGGTGTAACCTACATCTAATATATATATATGGACGTTCTGGCAAAGCTTTCACTTACTCTGGATCCTGCATATATGTACATAAATATATAAATATAAATACATACATATTATATATATATGTATATATATGTGTATATATATATATATACACACACACACACATATATACAGTTCTGCTTCTCTAGAGAACCCAGCTTAAGACATCAAGGTTGTAAATCTTTATAGGAGCATATCACCACATCTTTCTCCCCTGGAGCACCTGATGGGTTCAAACTGCCAACCTTTCAGTTAACCACTGTTTCACCAGAGCTCCTCTCTATTGTGAAAATCAGGAAAGGTAACATAAAAGCTCTTTTGAGAAGTCATAGATTCTTGGTGACAAAAAGCTTTGATTATTGAAAAAAATGCTAAAGCAAGTAAATGAACAGCTTGGTTTGGAAAATAACTCAGGCTGGATTGCCATGTAAGACTTTATGACTTACTGTTAAACTTCATAAAGACAGGTGAATCAGGTGCAGCCTTGGTTATTTGTAACAATAACAATAATAATTATGATGATGCTAATATTTTTGCCTTGCCTTTGTTTGATAATTTATCCTCTTTTTATTTTAAGTGCCATAATACGTATTGACTCTTTGATTATCAAAACAATTCTGTGAGGCTGTAGGTTAGGTATCATTATCCCCGTCTGAAAGACGAAGAAACAGCCCCAGGGAGATTAAGTGATTTATTGTGGTGACTGATCATGGGATGGGAAAAGGAACTAACAATTATCGAGGACTTATGGCTCCTCAGATCCTGGACTAGGCTGTGTAGTGCCTCAAAACCAGGTATCAGTATTCCGGTGTTACAGAAGAAGAAGCAGGGCTAAAACGGGTGGAATATTTCGCCCATGGGTCAATAACAAGTAAAAGCAGACACTGGGTTTTGAACCATGGTCTCAAGCTCTGGCTACTCACCCACCCTTTCTCTTGCTCTTGACCATGATGGTCATTTTGACAAAAAAGAAGATCCATAGAAGCCCCAGGATTCAGGTCAGAGAACTGAATGTGATCTGTTTACAAGCTTGTTTTTATCTAGTTTAGATAAACTCTGTTTCAGCCAGGGATGGATTATCCAGTAAGCAAGGTACGCAAGTCTTGCTCATGCTTACTTACTAATCTGTAGTGCACAGTTTCACCTGTTTTTCTTTGATGTGGTGAAACCCATGAAATTATGCACTGCAGATTAGGAAATAAACACAGCTAAACCCTTGAGTACCTTGCTTACCTGTTAATCTGCCCTTGCTTTCGGTTCACATGTCCCTCCCTCCAAAAAGCTTTTTTCCCTCTCCATTAACAGGTAGAGGTCTTATCCTTCTCTTGGCTCCCAAGACCCATGGCAATTTCCTTTGTCATAGAATCCAGAAGTAGAATGAGCATATGATTTATCATGTAAGGCAGGACACATTTAAGTGAAAGAAGGCACTATTAGATAACAGGCATACAGTAGGGCAAAATGGAAAGAATGGTCGAATTACTGATGGCGCCAAGCTAAGCCAGGATGTGTGTGTGTGTGTGTATGTGGGTACCCAAAAACCCAAGGCCGTCGTTTCGATTCCGACTCATAGCGACCCTATAGGCCAGAGTAGAGCTGCCCCACAGAGCTTCCAAGGTGGTCTACAATACAGTTTGGTAGGAAAAAAACTAAATCAACCCCCTTGCTGTCGAGTCCATTCCTACTCGTAGTGACCCCATAGACCCTATAATACAGAGTAGAACTACCCCATAGGGTTTCCAGTGAGTGCCTGGTGGATCTGAACTGCTGACCTTTTGGTTAGCAGCCGTAGCTCTTAACCACTATGCCTCCAGGGTTTCCACAGTTTGGTAGCAACTATAGTTATTCTCCCCCTAAGCAGTGAGTTCCTCAAGGGCAAGCTGTGTTTAATTCTTCTGTGTATCTGCCTTAATTTTCTGTGTTTTGCATGTCACAGGTACTCAGCAAATGTTCATTAAATGTATGAACACGAGTTGAAGGCTTAGTTTCTTTTCTTCTTTTTCTGTGTCAACTTCCTCTATTGTAATTTCTGATTCCATCTAGATTTCCCTCTTTTCTTCAGCATCCATCATTCTGTCCCAGTGGCATCATCCCTCTTAGACATGACAAGCTCAATAGCTATTCATCTCTCACAGTGATTTTGTTTTCAGATTCCTTGCTTTGCTGGTCAGAGCCACAATAACCCAGTAAACAAAAATGTAGCCAACTTGTGTCTTGGAATTTGTAGGCTGGTTGGTGGACTCAATTGGGTGAGTTTGTTAGGGGACAACTTGCATGATAGGGTGTTTGGGGGCAAGAACAACAACAACAACAACAAAAAAAACAACAAAAAAAACAGAAACAAAACAAAAAACCCCACTTGTTATGGATTGAATTGTGTCATCGAAAAAAGCTATGTTGGAGTCCTCACCTGTGTACCTGTTTGGAAATAGGTATTTTGTTTTGTTATGGTAATGAGGTCATACTGGAGTATGGTGGGTTCTAAATCTAATCCCATCAGAGTGGTGTCTTTTTAAAAAGAGAAGGATAGACACAGACACACACTGGGGGAAGACACATGGTGACGGAAACAGTTGCATCTATAAACCTAAGAAGGCCAAGGATTACCCACAGCTACAAGAAGCTGAGTGGAGTTCCTGGGTGGTGCAAATGATTGAACGTTGGACTACTGACTGAAAAGTTGGCAAATCAAGCCCAACCTAAGATGCCTTGGAAGAAAGGACAGCTGATCTGCTTTTGAAAGGTCATAGCCTTGAAAACTCTAGCAGTTCTACTCCACACATGTGGGGTTGTCATAAGTTAGAATAGACTTGATGCCAACTAACAACAACACGACAACTAGAAGTTGAAGGAGACAAAGAAGAACCTTCCCCTAGAGCTGATGCCCTGAGTTCAAATTTCTAGCCTGAACTGTGAGAAAATAACCCACTTGTGTTATTTTTTTCTAGCAGCCTAAAACACACCCATATCAAATGGGCAAGAATGGCAGACTAGGAAGTCTGTCACAAAATTTTTTGATATTATTGTGATTATCATAGTGTACATATTAGAAGAGAAAATAAGAAATAAAGTTGATTTAGAGGTTGATTGCAGAGTTGACAAAGAAAAGAGATATGATTCAGTCTTGATAGCCCGAAAGATTTTTTTTAAACAACAGAATAACAAAACAAAATTAAGCGTGTTCTTATAACAAGGGAAGGGTATGGGTAATTTTAAGTCTGACTAGGGCCAGATACTACTCTGTCCTATACTCAACGGCAGTGGGGTTAAGGCTAAATAAAAAAGGAGCCCTGGTAGTGCAATGGTTAAGATCTCAGCTGCTAAATGGAAGGTCAGCAGTTCGAGCCCACCAGTGGCTCTGTGTGAGAAAAGGTATGGCAATCTGTTCCCATAAAGATTTCAGCCTAGGAAACTTATGGGGCAGTTCTATTCTGTCACATAGGGTCTCTAGGAGTTGGAATCGACTTGACGGCGAACAACAACACCAGTCTTTATAGTAGCAGATCGCTAGGTCTTCTCCTGCAGAACGACTAGTGGGTTCAAACCCCTGAACTTTTCCATCACTTGCCTCGTTATTCTTCACCCCTTTTCCTTACTTTATTTTTTGTAGCATTTCTTACTATTTAACATTATATTATATATTTACCTGTTTACTTGTTATTGTCTCTATGTCACTAGAAGGTAAGCTCAAGGAGGGCAGGAACTTGTTCTTATTTCACTATTGTATGCCCAGTGCCTTGAGCACACAGTACCTGAATTAGACCAGGTACTTGATGAACTTTGGTTGAACAAATGAATTGCTTGCTTCGTGTAGAAACAAGGTTCCTCTATGGTCACATGATAGATACATTAGTCCTTGATTGTGACCCACAATGCTATTCTGGGTAGTCAAATGCCCAGAGCCATGGTAAGCCTGTATCAGTCAGCTTTTGCTGCTGAAATAACTACCCTCTGGCTAAAAGCAACAATTATTTATTTGTCTCATGATATATTGGGTCTGCAGTTTGGGCTGGGCTTTCAGCTGGGTGGTTCCTTTCATCTTAGCTAGGCTCACTCATGCATCTGTGATCAGCTTCGAATTTGCTAGGTGGCTCTGCTTCTGGGGTTGGCTGGCTGTCATTGCGGTGATGGGGGTAACCAGGTCATATGTCTCTTCTCATCTAGCAGGTCAGCCCAGGCTATTCACACGGCAGATGTGCAGCATCTCCATAGCAAAATCAGAAGGTGCAAGGCCTTTAGAGAGCTACTTCAAAACTGATACAATGACCCTCTGCTGCATACTATTGACCAAAGCAAGTCATAGCGGCAGCCCAGCTTCAAGGGATGATGATATAGACTCCGTCTGTAAAAGGTAGGAGAGCTGCATAGCCAATTTCAAGAACCTGAATCTAGGCAAGGGAAGAGCCTGTGGCCACTTTTGGAATCTACCACCACGCCTTCAGTATTTTGGCCTGGAGAATCTATTGCCCCTGGACAAGTGAACCTTCCCTAAAATATAAAATGGAGGCAACCAAATACAAAGAGTTCAAGTACACAATTAGAAGCGACAGCCTCATCTGCATATTCAAAAAGCCTTCCCTGTGGGAGAGGACTGATTATCAGCCATCTAACAGCCACCTCCTTTTCCTTCTCCCCCACAACATTAATTATATTCCAGGCTGCAAATGTTTCTGCTCAGCTATCTACCTTACCTCTCAATAAAGAGAGATGGCGTTTCCAAGTAAATAGCCTGGTATACTGTAAAGAAGCAGCAGATACTTAGAAACAATATTTTCTAAATATTTATAAGCTATGTTTTACAATCTGTTACATTTGGTGACTTGTGCAAATAAATATCAGACCTGCAAGTCACCATCCCACAGCTCCAGTGCAGAATGTCCAATTACTCATGTGTAAATAGACAAGTCATCTTTTAGAACTCTCTCCTCTGTCTTCCAGCTCTGTCTTTTTTTTTTTTTAAACAAACCCAAAGTGTGAAACTTGGTTTTTTTCCTTCTTACAAAAAGACATAAGGACAGTACCTTCATTATAAGGAGGAATAACCGTGTTGTTGTGTTGTGGTGGTTGTTGTCTTAATTGTCACAGAATATAAGGGAAACCATCTAGTTAAATTCAGCCAACTCTCAACTGAAACAGGGGTAGAGGGACATGGGGAAGGCACAGGAGGTGGGAAGAGGTGAGAGGAAGCAGAGAGGCTTTTTTGTAGAGAATCTTGCTTAATTCTCTTGAAAAGCTTTAGGCTTGCCAAGTTGCAGCCTGGAGGGACAGGCCAGCCAGATGTAAACACTTAGGTCACATTTCTAGGACAATGTTCTGATCTTTTACATGCCTGCAGGATATGAGGATGGAGGGAGGCAGGAAGCCCCACGTGAAATTCATATAACGTGTCTGTGTGGAGTATTCACACTCTGTACCTAGTCCTGTGCTAGGGATGCTTGCCTTCCAAGAGACTGGACCTGGATCTGGGCAGAGAAATGAGAAGGATGCAATACAAGAGTAGATATAGTGCGATTGATGCATGGAACTTAGCCACAAATTGGCAGGCTTTTGGGATGAGATTGGTAAATGTGGTATGGAATTTTGGGGATCTTCAACGGAATCCCTATGGGTAGGTAACAGGTGAATCCAGAAAAAGTGCCTCTGGCAGGGAGAGCAAAAATAAGACAGAAATGAATGTAGGATATTTATAGACTGTGAGAAAGTGGTGCTGAAGTGGTGAGAGCTGTGAAGGTAAAAAAAAAAAAATGGATTTGGAATTCATTCTGGTGGAAATGGGAAGCTACTGAAACCTTTTCAACCAGTATCTGAAAAATGAGTGCGTGAGAAGAGGTGGGCAGGAGATTTACATGATACTTCTTAGCAAAATGTAGAGTCCTAGAACCAGGGTCTCCCTCCCCAGGGATGAGTTTTAGCAAAGGTAGACGGAACAAAACACGAGCAGCTCATTGACTACCTACACCCATTAAAAAATCACTGGGAGTTTCTGTGTCAATGGTAGAGAGACTCACAAAGGAAAGAGACTGAGTTAGTCTTGTATCTTCTCTCTCTCTGTCTATCTCTATCTTTCTCTCTCTCTGAAAGGCTGTAATCCAAACCATAATCATATGAAAAAATGTGCTCTCTGAAGTACTGGTTGATTTTAAGGTTGTTTGGAAACCCTGGTTGCGTAGCGGTTGAGAGCTACGGCTGCTAACCAAAAGGTCAGCAGTTCTAATTCACCAGGTGCTTCTGGGAAACCCTATGGGGCAGTTCTACTCCGTCCTATAGAATTGCTATGATTTGGAATCTACTTGATGGCAATGGGTTTGGTGTTTTTTTTTTTTGGCCTACCACTGGAGAGAATGAATTACCCTTTTCCTTGAAAGGGCCCTTGGAGTCATCTCTCTCCTTAATCTCTCCATTTCCCTCAGTGTTTGCCACTGGTATTGCACTGTAACTCTCTATAGGCAGGTTCTTCAAGCAAACAAGCAAATGAGCAAACAAGCAAGCCTCCTGAGCTAATGAAATATCCTCACAGTTATTCCCCACACTAGTCTCCTTCCTCTTCATAACTTTTCTATTTGTTCAGATTAATACTTTTCTGATTATTTATCCCAGCTCTCCCTTGTCCAACTTTTCTAAGGCAGATTACTGTGTGCTACAGATCCCTGCTCATGTGTGGTCTTTACTTTTTCAGTCTGACTGCATCAGCCCATCTGTTCCTACTGTCTCCAGTGCAGATACAATTTCCGGTTGAAAGGTAATATTTTCTCTTTTGCAAAAAGATTAAAAAACTTATTTTTAACTCATTCACAAATTATACTAGAATGTTAGAACCAACCCTTAAGAAGTGTTGATAACTTTCCTCATTTTAAAAATAAAAGTTGTTTATTGCGGAAGAATTTTAAATTGCAAGAAAGCCTAAGGGAAAATAATATCACTCAGAATTCTAATTTAGAGTTAACTGCTATTAATATCAGCATGTACAGCACCTGCTCTTTTGTTCCATGTGTTCACATAAAAATGTACACACATAGACATACGGATTTAAATTAGGATGAGAAAGAGAGACAGAGAGAGAGAGAGAAAAAAAAAACATAACTTCCCTAAATGTTATGATGCAAAACCTAAGTTATTGTCAGTATTACTCAAGGTTAGGGGAAAATATATGGGATTAATGCTGTATTTATATAAAGTCCAGCATTAGCAACTTAAAGTATCAGTATTTTTATGGTTTATTCAAACTTAGAAAAACCTAGAACTTCTTTACCAAATTTAATCATATATATATATTTTTTTAAATCAAAGTCCTAGTAAATGCAACCAGAGAGGGAAAAGAAAACAAAAGATGAGCTGGTAATTACAGTGGAGCCACCTGCTAGAAAGGGTTAAGGGGCCTTTGAATAAGTCTGTTAGCATTTGTAGTGCTGTCTCATGCCCACCCCAGTTTGATTTTACAGCCTTGGCATAAATATTTTTAAAGATCCAAATTGGTTCTTCAAGGTATGAATGACAGTGCTAGTTTGCCTTATTAAAAAAATATAGTCCTGTTATTTAGGAGCAGCAGAAAACTTCAGCTTTAAAGATGTAGGTGATCCAAAGAAAAAGGACTGTGATCAATGTAACATAATTTTGTTGATAATGTTCTCTTCTGCAAGGATTTAGTAATTATTGAAAGCACCTATTAAAAAAAAAAAAATGGAGCCCTGGTGGTGCAATGGTTAAGAGCTTATGGCTGCTAACCAAAAGGTCGACAGCTGGAATTCACCAGCAGCACCTTGGAAATCCTGGAAGTTCTGCTCTGCCCTGTGGGGTTGCTATGTGTTGGAATCAACTTGAAGGCAACGAGTTAGGCTTTTGGGTTTTACACAGAAAGATAAATCACTCAAAATTCCTTGAGTCTATTGTCTTTTTCCCCTAAATGTTAATTCTGAGTAAAATAGATCTTTGATGGGCAAAGAGGAAGCACTTTGGAAATTAATATGAACCAGGAAGAAAAATCTTAGTGCTGTAATCAGTCTATACTCTCAATGAATGTAGAGCAGAACATCTACATGGGGTTGAGGGCATATTTCTGCCTGCACTTAGTTCTGACTCAATGAAAGTTTTTTTTTCTTTTTGCAAAAAGTCACAATAGTGTAACTTAAAAAGTTTCTGGAAATATTTATTGTATGCAGCCTAGAAGATGAAAAGAACATAACTATTATTCTTGCTTTGTTTTGAGGTTATTTACTTAGGGCTAAGCACCTCATTTTTCTTGTGTACAAAAAGTAATTATGCAGTCAAAAGAAATATAGCTCATATACTTCAAAACATATGAAAAATGTAAAACTTTATTACACACATTAATTTCTAACAAAGGACATCTCTAGCATCAGTATAACTGGGATAAGCCAGATAACTGATGTATATATACGGATGTTTCTCCCAAATGGGTTTTATAAAGGCAAACAAACAAATAAACAATTTCTTTTATGTCTGACTCTCTTTTATAAATTTTCACTTCCCAATATAGGCGATAGTTTTGAGGATTTCTCAGTATGTGTACAATAATATATTCTGTTCAAGTTAGTCTTGCTAGCGCCCTCCTTTCCAGCCCATTTCTCATTTTATTGTTTCAAGAGACTCAGGTGGAAACCATTTGGACACATAGCAAAGCGAAGATATGAAAACCTACAAATTATGAACTAAATATGTTCATGGGTTTTCTACCTTGAACCTTGCCCATTCCAACCTTCCATAAATGTCAGTGTCTTCTTAGGAAGCCATGGGTTAGTGTGAGCCAGACCTGCTGTGTTTGCCCTCACTCTTTCAATCCCTATGTAACAAGGTCTGGGTTCTTGTCTCTCTAGGTAGGGAGATTTGTGGTTTGACTTCTGTTGTCTTGGGGCCATGGCTTATTCACTGGAGCACCATGCTGCACCATACGATGTGTGGAGAATGTAAAGAGTGGAAAGGCAGAGGTGGCACTCACATTGGACACCATGCCTAATCACTAGAAAAATATTTTATCAAAGAAAAGAAAATATCTGAAATATAAGCAAAATAACAATATCTTACATGGAGTAATGCAACTAGACATTTTAAACTGTCGAGTCAGATGCAGTCAATGGGATCTTTGATTCTGAATAAATATGCAAGAATTATCTGATGTTTGAAAACTTCTTTTTATATATATAAAATGAAATTTGTGTATGTGAGAGTGAGGGAGTGAGGGTGTGTGCTATTTATTGTGCCTGTGTGTGTATTTAGGGATTAACGAAGGGTCAGACAATAGCTTTTAGTCATGAGAAATATCACAAGGAAAAGGGATAGTTTCCTTATGATGATGGAATAATCTATGATAATATAGAATTTTTCTGAAATAAAGAAACATAGCACTGGTTGAGTTCAGTCAAGTATTATGATGTTATGAATATCTAAACAAAATAATGCCTATGGTCCAACTTGATGAGTAACTGAACAATGCAGTGATTTAACTTAGCAAAGCAGATTATTTTGAAGGGAACAACTCATATAGTAGTCAAAATATTACTGAATTACAACATATATCCCTCTGTTTTTTTTTTTCCTCTTTACTTTCTCCTTGCATTAGTACTAAGTGGGGAAAATCTTCTAAAAGAGAATCAGCTATGAAGGGATTTGAGAGTTTGCTGAATGAGATTTTAGGACTACCAGTTAGACACTGGACTGCATGTCAACAGCCCAACATTGGCTTGCCAGAAAATAGCAAGGTTTAAGTCTGATGTCCCCTTTTATTCTTTTATGTTTCATTCTACAATACCTAGTATTTACAAATGTCTTTTATGGAAAAAGAATTGATACAAAGAGATTGCTAAAGAAGTTGTCATCCAAATGTTGTTGTTGTTAGGTGTTGTCGAGTCGGTTCCGACCCATAGCGACCCTGTGCACAACAGAACGAAACACTGCCCGGGCCTGCGCCATCCTTACAATTGTTGTTATGCTTGAGCCCGTTGTTGCAGCCGCTGTGTCAATCCATCTTGTTGAGGGTTTTCCTTTTTTGCTGCTGACCCTGTACTTTACCAAGCATGATGTCCTTCTCCAGGGACTGATCCCTCCTGAGAACATGCTGAAAGTACGTAAGACACAGCCCCGCCATCCTTGCTTCTAAGGAACATTCTGGTTGTACTTCCTCCAAGACAGATTTGTTCATCCTTTTGGCAGCCCATGGTATATTCAGTATTCCTCACCAACACCACAATTCAAAGGCTTCAATTCTTCAGTCTTCCTTATTCATTGTCCAGCTTTCACATGCATATGATGCGATTGAAAATACCATGGCTTGGGTCAGGCGCACCTTAGTCTTCAGGGTGACATCTTTGCTCTTCAACATTTTGAAGAGGTCCTTTGCAGCAGATTTGCCCAATGCAATGCATCTTTTGATTTCTTGACCGCTGCTTCCACGGCTGTTGATTGTGGATCCAAGTAAAATGAAATCCTTGACAACTTCAATCTTTTCTCCATTTATCATGATGTTGCTCATTGGTCCAATTGTGAGGATTTTTGTTTTCTTTATACTGAGGTGCAATCCATACTGAAGGCTGTGGTCTTTGATCTTCATTAGCAAGTGCATCAAGTCCTCTTCAGTTTCAGCAAGCAAGGTTGTGTCATATGCATAATGCAAGTTGTTAATGAGTCTTCCTCCAATCCTGATGCTCCATTCTTCTTTATATAGTCCAGGTTCTCGGATTATTTGCTCAGCATACAGGTTAAATAGGTATGGTGAAAGGATACAACTCTGATGCACACCTTTTCTGACTTTAAACCACTCAGTGTCCCCTTGTTCTGTCTGAACAACTGCCACTTGATCTATGTTCAGGTTACTCGTGAACAAAAGTGTTTTGCAATTTCCATTCTTCGCAATGTTATCCATAATTTGTTATGATCCACATAGTCGAATGCCTGTGTATAGTGGTATAGTACTTAAGAGCTATGGTTGCTAACCAAAAGGCTGGCAGTTTGAGTCTACCAGGTGCTCCTTGGAAACTCTATGGGTCGGTTCTACTTTGTCCTATAGGGCCATTGTGAGTTGGAAGCGACTCAATGGCATTCAAATGTAAAAAAAAAAAAAAAACTCCTATAGTTTGAGTCCATCCAGAGATGACTTGGAAGAAAGACCTGGCAGTCTACTTCTGAAAACATAGCCATTGAAAACCTTATGGAGCATAGTTCTACTCTGACACGCATGGGCCTCCATGATTCAGAGCTGGCTTGATGGCCACTGGTAGACAAGTTACTTCATTTCTTCATGCAGTTATCAGACTTGAAAGCTTGAGTAGATGTAGGAAGAGGACAGGATAAATCATTGAAATTATTTTTGAGGCTGCTTTGATTACTTCAATTTGGGAAAGAAGCAAAGCAACATATGTCTTTTCTCAGTATTTGAGGTTGCCATTCATTTGAAATTAAGATGAAAAATGAAACTACAGAGTCATTGGTTTTTAGGTAACTGAGAAGCAAGACAATCCATGGGCCCATCTTGGAGATTCTTTCCAGTGAGGTTTGCAGCTTTCCAAATACTGTAAGAAGATTGTTACCTTTCTAAAAAAATCTAGAGAATAATAATTCAGTTTTTCTTTTTAATTCTAAAAAAGAGCTGGAGAACTTCACAGGTAAGAAATGGAAATATGTTTTTACCTCTGAACTATTAAATTTCTGAAAGACATTTAACTGAGAGGTTTTATAATTTCATCCTCTAGAGCTCTCATCAAAGACAAGTGCTACAGCACACAATGGCCCTCAAATCCGAGTCACCGTGAGTGGGGTATGGACCCCAATCTCTAATGTCTTGGTTTTACTTTATAGGGAAAAAAATAATTCCACCTTTCCAAAGCAGTAAAGAGAGAGGGTCTGGGATTTCGCAGACCCACGCTCTTTCATAGTCCTTTAAAAATGTACATTAAAAAATATGCATTAAAACTCAATCTGGGAATAGGATTCTAACTCAGAACAATTTTGGAGTCCCTCATGACTTATCTAATTGATTTTAGAGTAGAATTCCGATCTGCGTCCTGTCTTCCTGATTTCCCAGGCAGACACCACCCCTTAATAACTACCTTTAGTTTACTTGCCACCTGGAATCCCTGAGTGGTACAAATGGTTGACGTGTTAGGCTATTAACTGAAAGTTTGGTGGTTTGAGTCCACCCAGAGATGCCTCAGAAGCCTGCTGATTACTTCTGAAAGATCACAGCTATTGAGAACCCTAAGTAGCACAGTTCTATTTTGACACTGATGGAGTCACCATGAGTGGGAATTGACCGGATGGCAACTGGTTGTATTTGCCACTTCCTGTCATAGACCCTCTTCCATTGATTGATTCAGGGCAGTGCCCACTCTTAAACTTCCTAGGCATCACAATCCCATAAAAACACAACCTAGGTAGTCCATCAATCTTTGACTTGAGCCTAAAAAAAAATGCAGCCAATTCTGAAAAATACTTTATTCACCATTTTCTAGGGATTGAGACAAGACCAATGCCTCACTGTATCTACATATCTGTATGTTCAGCAGACCAAGGTGTGAAATTTTCAGTCCATGTCATCCTAAAAAATAGATAAAAAATGTTGGTTAGTGGATAAGGGCGGCCATGTGTGCAAATCTCACATGACTCCCCATTCATGATTGCTGTTTCATTCTATAGGCATTTGGTAAGCATGAGTATTATTGGGCCCAATATTACAGATAATGTGAACAAACAGGCATTGTGTATATTAATGGTTATTAAATGGTGCCTATTTTAAATATTCCATACTTTTTTTCACATTAAAAAATTCGTGCATCTGAAAAATATTCCTCGTCAGACCATGTGGTGTGCCTTTTGACTTTGTAGGAATGGTCATTGTATTTGAGAAGCCTGCCTTCAAGAAGCTTATAATCTAGCTTTTGTGGTTAATGACTCTACATGGAACTTAACAAGTTCCTGGCCTGTTATGTGCAAAGAGCTATTGGAATCATGAGCATCCCGGAAGGTGGTGATAATGTTGCAAATAAGACAAAGAGGAAAGGATATACCCAAATACAAAGGATAGAAATACAGGACATTCCTAGGCACTGGGGTAAGTCATTTTTGTTAACAGAGAAATCAAAAGGTGAAAGGAGCCCAAGGTTACCATGGCTACAGGCAGGTGGGAAGAAGAAGGTAACATGCACAATTGTTTTGGTCTTTAAGAAAGCCCTGAGATGGAAAAGTCCTTTGTCGGAGTTCTGCTCTAGAAAAATTCTTCTTAGTAAGAGGGGGAGATGAATGTTCAGCATTGTTGGCCTGGAGCCTAGAAATTCATTCTTTGCATTTACACTCTTTTTTTTTTTCTCCATTGGCTAGTCTTCAAACGCTAGCAAAGAATGGAGGGGTTGAGGTCTTTCTTAAATACAGCCTCTCAAAAGCTGATTTTTGTTTTTGTCTTTCCTTTAGGACTTTGAGTTCTCATAGAACACTCTAAAGCTTTATTTCCAAAGTCCAAATCATCTATGCTTCCTTCCAATTCTGATTCAGGACATTCTTAGTTTTTCTGAGTCTATGTTGGTTTGTTTTGAAGACTGAGAAAAGTATTACATCGCCCTCTGAAGACTATGAAGAGGAGGATTTTGTTTTCCTTTGGTTTTGGAAAATCTTCAGATTTAAGAAAATGAAGTGAAGAAGATAAAGTGCGGTACAGACAAAACTAGCTCTCAGGTGGCATTAAAGACCCATAAAGAGAAATTTGAAAAAGTATTTTGTTCTCCTTCTTGAGGGACTCTATGATTAGGTGTTTCTTACAGCAAATTACCCTACCTTCATTTTGGTGCCCTGGTGGCCCAGAGGTTAAAGCCCTCGGCTGCTAACCGAAAGGTCAGCTGTTCGAAACCACCAGTCCCTCCGTGGGAGAAAGAGGCGGCAGTTTGCTTCTGTAAAGATGACAGCTTTGGAAATCCCATGGGGCGGTTCTACTCTGTCACATAGTGTCACTATGAGTTGGAATTGACTTGACGGCAGTGGATTCGGTTTTTGTTTGTATCTTAGTTTTACGATGACCATAAAAGGAAAAAAATCATGCAGGAGTTTCAGCCTTAACTTTAAGTTTTTTGGCTTTTGTCAGTTTATGTCACAACATTTCCATGAGAAGAGAGGGTTTTAAGTAATTCATATTACCCTTCTGTGCTGCTCCCAGAGGGAAAATACCCCACCAATAACATCCAATTGTTAAGGCTCAGAATGAAAAAAAAAAAATATATGAGTTTGAGATCTAGAACAAACTTTATTAAGCGTCACCATACACCAAGGAGTGGGCATTGCACTGGAGGTGTGTTACCATAGTACAGCATCCGGAAGAAAAGTGTCAGGTTGATCCCAACTCATGGAGACCTAAGCGTGTCAAAGCAGAACTGTGCTCCACAGGGCTTTCAATGGCTAAGTTTTTGGAAGTAGATTGCTAGGCCTTTCTTCCAAGGTGCCTCTGGGTGGACTTGAACCTCCAACCTTTGGGTTAGCAGCAGAGCTGTTAACTGTTTGCACCACCCAGAGACTCCAGTTTAGCAGCAGGCACACCTAACTGCTAATTAGATAAGGAGTACCAGCAAGTGTTGTGAATCTGAGTATGCAATCCTCTTAAAGGCCCTGTGAAATTTTGGTGCTACTTCTAGTGACATCTTTTTTTTCTTCTTTCTGTTCCTCATTTACCCATTCTTTATGGACCAAATGTCATCCATTTAACAATTGAGTTGAGTGGTAGTTAACCAAGCTCTCAGAGACATCTTCTTCCTCCCATGTCTGAACATCGAGAGAGGTTGAGCAAGGCCATGTGTTGATCCTGTCCAGGATCCAGGGACATTTGTAAAAGGCCTTTAAATGAAAGAAGGGTGTCCTGGCTAACATGATAAATCCTGCCTGTAATCCACAGAATTAGGAGGAGAGAGACAAAGAAGCTCTGGCATCCCTTAATATAGTTGCAATAAAGATAGGACAATGGCCCTCTAAGTAAACATAAAATAATTGTACACAGAGGCTTATGCAAAAAAGGCTTTGTTCCTAAATACTGGAAAGGCAGTCACCCTGAAACAATGGGGCAAATTAGCATGCACTCAGCCCAGGGCTTTTAGCGCGCTCACAGTGACAAATGCTTGCTGCTTGCTGGGAGTCAACAGTAAGAACATTTTTTGGGAAGGCAGCATGTCAGATTTCAGACACTTTCCTTACAAATGGGCTTTCTCTGCTCAAAAGAGCAGGGCTTTCTAGTCCAGATAATAAATTCCCTTTACAGAAAAAGATGCCGCTTTTCAATGATGTGATTAATTTTGGAAATACCTGGCATCTGAATGAAGTCGAAACTTCAGAAAATGACCGATGATAAGAAAAGATAATTAGGCAAATGTCAAAAGTCCGTGTTTTGCTTGGTGACTGAGGGACTGGCCTGTCTAGGCTATCCTATACCCATTCCAAATGGAAATGAAAGGCCTTTCTGGAAAGTTGGGGATGACCAACCTACAGTTAAGTATGAGCCCTCTTTAGCTCATGTTTCTTCATTTTTTTTCCCCATCATGACCATTGGGGCAGTCCCATGCTTACCTTCAATGACAATTCCAGACAAAGCTGGTCTTGTTTTTCATAAGGCCTGAAAAATGTAAATTTATCTTGCCTTACATGTCATTGGTTCAAAAGTGACCTCTCAGTTCTGTGTCCTTTCAAAAATCTCATTGACTTCTCCTTCCCTCCAAAAAAAGGAAAAACAAAAAATGAACAGCATTTAATACTCCACAGAAAGGACTTTGAAGACAAAGGCTGAAGTGGGAGGTAATGCAAATCTGCTTTCTTTACACAGGTTTTGAGCTTTTTCTCCACTTTTTTTTTTAATGTCAATTCTTCCATTGAGTACTTGGAGGATATTAATGATTTAAGAGATTAGTTACCTCCACAGGACCTAACTGATGGAAAGCAAGTCTCTCCTAGTGAATTGAGGGAGTATTTCTCCAGTGAAGCTTGTTAGAATAAAGAATCTCTAACAGGAGACCTGGTGGCCCAGTGGTTAAGTGTTCGGCTTCTAACTAAAAGGTTGGCAGTTTGAACCCATCTGCTGTTCCTTGGAAACCCTCTGGGATAATTTTACTCTGTCCTATAGGGTTGCTATGAGTCGGAATTGATTTGACAGTATTAGTCAGTCAGTGTCAGTGGGGGTAAGGGTGGGGAGGGCTCTTTCTTTACTTTTTCTGTCTGACATTTTAATTCCTCCAAAAAAATATTAATTGTAGACTACATGTTTGTAGATGGACTGTGGTCCATGAGTATGTTTTATCAGTTCTAACCTCTTCATTTTATTCCTCCTTCTCCCCCATGACTGGTGTTTGAAGGAGAAAGGTGGCTCCCTCTATGAAGTCATCTCTAGGCCATGAAAGTCCTCCAAGAAGAGATCATTCAAAGAAAGATTTTGGCTGGTAATTTGGGCCTGGGCACAGCAATTAGGTTTACATCCAATATTAGTTAAGGTTCATATGTATAACTTAACATGTTGTTGTTGTTGTTAGGTGCCGTTGAGTCGGTTCCGACCCATAGTGACCCTATGCACAGCAGAACGAAACACTGCCTGGGCCTGCGCCATCCTTACAATCGTTGTTATGCTTGAGCTCATTGTTGCAGCCACTGTGTCAATCCACCTCGTTGAGGGTCTTCCTCTTTTCAGCTGACCCTGTACTCTGCCAAACATGATGTCCTTCTCCAGGGACTAATCTCTTCTGACAACATGTCCAAAGAATGTAAGACACAGTCTCGCCATCCTTGCCTCTAAAGAGCATTCTGGTCACACTTCTTTCAAGACAGATTTGTTCGTTCTTTTGGCAGTCCATGGTATATTCAATATTCTTCGCCAACACCACAATTCAAAGGCGTCAACTCTTCTTCAGTCTTCCCTATTCATTGTCCAGCTTTCACATGCGTATTTCAAGAGGTGGCATGTGATCAGGAACCGATGGTACTTAAGGAAGAAGTCGAAGCTGCTCTGAAGGCATTGGCGAAAAACAAGGCTCCAGGAATTGATGGAATATCAATTGAGATGTTTCAACAAACAGATGCAGCACTGGAGGTGCTCACTCGTCTGTGCCAAGAAATATGGAAGACAGCTTCCTGGCCAACTGACTGGAAGAGATCCATATTTATGCCAATTCCCAAGAAAGGTGATCCAACCGAATGTGGAAATTATAGAACAATATCATTAATATCACACACAAGCAAAATTTTGCTGAAGATCATTCAAAAGTGGCTGCAGCAATATATCCACCAGGAACTGCCAGAAACTCAGGTCGATTTCAGAAGAGGATGTGGAACCAGGGATATCATTGCTGATGTCAGATGGATCCTGGCTGAAAGCAGAGAATACCAGAAGGACTGTGTTTTATTGATTATGCAAAGGCATTTGACTGTGTGGATCATAACAAACTATGGATAGCACTGCGAAGAATGGGAATTCCAGAACACTTAATTGTGCTGATGAGGAGCCTTTACATAGATCAAGAGGCAGTTGTTCGGACAGAACAAGGGGATACTGATTGGTTTAAAGTCAGGAAAGGTGAGCATCAGGGTTGTATTCTTTCACCATACCTATTTAATCTGTATGCTGAACGAATAATACGAGAAGCTGGACTATATGAAGAAGAACGGGGCATCAGGATTGGAGGAAGATTCATTAGCAACCTGCATTATGCAGATGACACAACGTTGCTTGCTGAAAGTGAAGAGGACTTGAAGCACTTACTGATGAAGATCAAAGACCACGGCCTTCAGTATGGATTGCACCTCAACATAAAGAAAACAAAAATCCTCACAACTGGACCAATGAGCAACATCATGATAAATGGAGAAAAGATTGAAGTTGTCAAGGATTTCATTTTACTTGGATCCACAATCAACAGCCATGGAAGAAGCAGTCAAGAAATCAAAAGACGCATTGCTTTGGGCAAATCCACTGCAAAGGACCTCTTTAAAGTGTTGAAGAGCAAAGATGTCACCCTGAAGACCAAGGTATGCCTGACCCAAGCCATGGTATTTTCAATCACATAATTTTTTTTATAATTTAACATAGCAACTGGAAATACTGTCTTATTCCCTGAACCTGAACCTGAACCCTGACAGTCTTACTCCGAATTCCATCACAGAGGCAAATAGGCTTTACTAAGAGTCAGTATCTCCACTCAGAAATGGTGAAAGCTATATAACTCCATGTTTGCCAGAAGCAAAGAACTTCTCTATAAATGGCTTGACTGCCTGTAAATTTACTCTCAGCCTGCATGGAACTGCTCATTCAGCATCATGGCAGCTCCCCCCGACCCCGCCATGGAACTCTTGGTATATTTAGTGAGATACTATGTGCTAAGCATATTAAAGGCACTGTGAGCTGGTCATTAGTCTGTAACATAAAACACCATTTAAAAGAAGAGACACTGTTGGGGAGAGGAGACAAACCTGAGTACCAGCTAGCTTTATTCCTTCAGAGGAAATACATTAAAATCTATTCATAGCAAATATGTGCAGTCTTTGACTAAATCTGTTTCTAATAGTGGAACAAAGCTGGAAAGAATGGAAATTACCCATTGTGTGGAAATTTCTACTTAAAATGGGACAATTCTATTATTTCAGTATATTTTTAAAAAGCTATTCACCCAAAGTAGTAAAGTATGATTAGTATTATATTAGTAAATAATATATATAACTTGGCATAAGTTAATTTACTTCAAATTTTTAAAACTTGCTTTAGAAATTATATTACTCAGTGGCAGCTTGTACAAATGACAAAGTATTAACAATAAAAAAAGTTCCCCTACTGTTTATAATTCATTTATATGACATAGCATAAACATATTTACTGAAGTATGCCATTTCTTTGGTCCTGAGTGTTCGCTGCTGTTTAAACTGCCTGACAACTAAACAACCTTAAAATTTTGGCTTGGGGGCTAGGGAATTTCATGGATGGGATAGGGTTCCACAATCTAAATGCAATAAGCTTCTGTTGTCCTATTTGCTTTTAATCATCCATAAATCCTGAGATGCTTAACATTTTATGTTTAAATATTATCTCAGTACAAAGCTTTTCCCCTGCTTATGCATAATTTCATCTCGAAATTACTATTTCCCACTTAAAGTGCATCAAAACTAGAAACATTTTCCCTTCTTAATGGTGTAGAAATTAGTGTAATTTTAAAGCACTCAAGGATATAATTATTTACATGTACTAGAAGTATTAACTAGAACTATCTGATCAAGGTATGTAGAAAGTTGAAGAAAAGAAATTCCTCAAAGTTATAAACAGATAGCTAGGTTAAGTGTTACTTAAAAAATAAATAATTAGGTTACATGGACATTCCAGATCCTAGAAGAATGTGTTCCTAGAATTCTTTGAAAATTTAATATGTATTTTTCAAATAGTACAATGTACTAGAGGATTATTACTTTATTCTCTGTTCACATTAATACGCATGTATATTTGGCCCTGGTATTGTTGGAAGTGATAGAAAGAAATAAATGGAGTGTTAATTTAATAAATGTGTTGCCAGTTGTGCTCAAATTGAATGCAATGCATATATGTCAATTGGATGTATATACAGTTGTAATATTTTTTATCGTTATTATGAAGTGTGGTTAGTTTTATAAATGCATCTGCTCATTGTGATGATTCTAGTGCTAGGCTTAAATGGACGTTATCATTTTTCTTCTTTTGTTTGTAAAAGTACAGTTTATATTTCTTCTGTGATTGATTATGTTCCTGGAAGGTTTTGTGATTAACTATATGTATATATATTTATTATTTCACATACAAATGGCAGGGCCCAAAGGGTATTCTGAGTTTATAGGATTTTTCTGATATATGTGATCCCTTCTGTATTAAAGCTGCTAATTAGTGCTTTTAAACAACTCAACATTGAATTCTTGGAAGGCACCGTATCAGAAGCTAATATAAAACTGTTTATGTGGGAGGATATATAAAATAAGAAGGTGTTAAACTCAACACAAATTGAGTGGCAGGGGGTTCCCACCAGTGCCAATTTTATGTTTGTTTTGTCTCATTTAAAGTTAAGATGCTTGTGTTATAATTGTGATGTGGACCATGCTGCACATACAGGTGGACTGAAATGTGGAAACCTATGAGCTACTCTTGTCTGGCAAAGAAGTCAATGGGTAGTTTTATCAAGGAATAGCTATTCCTAAACACTACTTTTTATTTTTAACAGAAGGACACATGGGGACTTAGAAATATGTATACATGTTTTTATATATATCATGGCTATATAAGACATGCTAAAATTTTCATTACCTGCTGAGCATGTTCAGTGAGCTTTTTAATACTGTTTTGATACTTCTGTCTAACAGGGCAATAATCTGTGAATGCTGTTGTTAGGTGCCATTCAGACTGTTCCAACTCATAGCAACACTGTGTACAACACATTGCCTGGGCCTGTACCATACTCACAATTGTCGCTGTGCTAAAGCCCATCATTGCAGCCACTGTGTCAATCCACCTCATTGAAGATCTTCCTCTTTTTGATGACCCTCTACTTTACCAAGCATGATGTCCTTCTCCAGGGACTGACTCTCCTAATAACATGTCCAAAGTGGGTGAGAAAAGTTTCACTTCTAAGGGGCATCCTGGCTGTACATTTTCCTGTACAGATTGGTCGTTCTTCCTGCAGTCCATGCTATCTATATTCTACGCCAAAACAATAATTAAAAGGCATAAATTCTTCCTTGGATTTCATTATTCATTGTCTAGCTTTTGAATGCATATGAGGTGATTGAAAATATCATGGCTTGGGTCAGGTACAGTGACTGTGTATTCCTTCTATCTTCTTTTGATGCTTTCTGTGTGGTTCGGTATTTTTGCCCATAACCCAGTGCCATCAAGTCGATTCTGTCTCATAGTGACCCTACAGGACAAAATAGGACTGTCCAGTAGGGTTCCCAAGGAGCAGGTGGTGGATATGAACTGCTGACCTTTTGGTTAGCAGCTGAGCTCTTAACCACCAGTGCTCCATTTTGCCCCTAGAATCCTTAAATATTGCAACTCCAGTCTTGATTTTTTTCTTCAGTTCTTTCAGCTTGAGAAATGCCAAGCATATTCTTCCCTTTTGGTTTTCTAATTTCAGATTTTTGCACACTTCACATTACTTTGCTTTGTCTTCTCAAGCCTCCCTTTAAAATCTTCTGCTCAGCTCTTTTACTTCATTTCTTCCATTCACTTTAGCTGCTCTACATTCAATAGCAAGTTTCAGAGTCTCTTCTGACATCAATTTTAGTTTTTTCTTTCTTTCTTATCTTTTTTTATGAACTTTTGCTTTCTTCATGTATGATGTCCTTGGTGTCATTACACAACTCGTCTGGTCTTTAGTCATTAGTGTTTAATGCATGTGATAGTTAAGATTGTGTGTCAACATGCCTGGGCCATGATTCTAAATGTTTTGGCAGTCACATAATGTTATGATCACTTCCATGTTGAGATTTGATACGTGATCACCCCCATCA
This sequence comes from Elephas maximus indicus, assembly GCF_024166365.1. Lineage (NCBI taxonomy): Eukaryota > Metazoa > Chordata > Mammalia > Proboscidea > Elephantidae > Elephas > Elephas maximus. The sequence goes on along the minus strand of NC_064835.1, from coordinate 69,737,288 downwards.
TGAGATTCACTGTGAGTAACCAATCAGTTGAAAGGGAGTTTCCTTGGGCTTGCAGCCTGCACTGAATATAAAGGGACACTCTGGCACGGCTCACAGTCTTTCTGCTCATGCTGGATCCTGTTCATCTGAACTCCAGTTCTTGGAACTTGAGCTAGCAGCTTACCTGCAACCTTGCCTTTCAATCTTGGGATTCATTGGTCTTCACAGCCTGTGAATAAGAGCCTTGCTCTCTGACCTGCTAATCTTGGGTTCACCAATCCCTGCAACTGCATGAATCAGGAGAAGCCTCTATCCTGACCCATGGACGTGGGATGTTTCATCCTCTACAACTGCGTGAACCATTTCCTTGATATAAACCTCTGTCTATATATCTGTGTTTATATGCTTTACTGGTTTTGCTTCTCTAGAGAACCCAGCCTAAGACAATGTATCAAATCTATTCCTGAGATGGTCTCTAAATTCAGGTGGAATATACCCAAGGTCATATTTTGGCATTCATGGATTGGCTATAATTTTCTTCAGCTTCAACTTGAACTTGCATAGGACCAATTGATGGTCTGTTCTACATTTGACCCCTGCCCTTGTTCTGACTGATGATATTGAGCTTTTCCATCATCTCCTTCCACAGATGTAGTAGATTTGGTTCTTCTGTATTCCATCTGGTGAGGTGAATATGTATAGTCATCATTTATATTGTTGAAAAAAGGTATTTGCAATGAAGAAGTCACTGGTCTTGCAAAATTCTATCATGCGGTCAGTGGCATCATTTCTATCACCCAGGCCGTATTTTCCAACTACCAAGCCTTCTTCTTTGTTTCCAACTTTCACATTGCAATCACGAGTAATTATCAATGTATCTTGATTGCATATCTGATCAATTTCAAACTGTAGAATTTGGTAAAAATCTTCATTTTCTTCATCTTTGGCATTAGTGGTTGGTGCGCAAATTTGATTAATAGTTGTAGGAACCAGTCTTCCTGGTAGACGTATGGATATTATTCTATCACTGACAGTGTCATACTTCCTTAAAAAAATCTTAAAATGTTCTTTTTGATGATGAACGTGACACCATTCCTCTTTAATTTTTCATTTCTAGTATAGTAGACCAATGGCCAATACTAGTCCATTTCAGCTCACAATGCCTAGGATATCAATTGTTATGTTCTCAATTTAATTTTTGATACCTTTTGATTATCCTACGTTCATACTTTTTTGAAAATAGACTTTATTATTTAGAACAGTTTTAAATTTACAGAAAAATTGAGGTGACAGTATAGATAGTATAGAAAGTTCCCACGTACGCTATACTGTTTTCACTGTTATTGGTATAATTTGGGATGACTGCATATTTCTGTTGTTGTTGTGGTTGTTAGGTGCTGTTGAGTCAATTTTGACTTACAGTGACCCAATGTGACAGAGGGAACTGCCCTATAGAGTTTCTTGGGCTATAATCTTTATGGGAGAAAATTGACAGGTTTTTCTCCCATGGAGCAGCGGTGTGGTTTCAAACCACTAACATTTCAGTTAGCAGCTGAGCACTTAACTCTTTGCACCACCAGAGCTCCTTATGACATTTCATTAGTATAGTTCATTTGTTACAGTTAATGAGCTGACATTGATACATCATTATTAACTAAAGTCTATACTTCAAATTTCCTTAGTTTATACCTAATGTCTTTTTTTCTGCTCCAGGATCCCAGTCCAGGATACCACAATACATTTGTCATGCCTCTTTAGGCTCCTCTTGGTTGTGACAATTTCTCAGACTTAACTTGTTTCTGATGACCTTGGCAGTTTGAAGAGTACTTATCAGGTGTTTTGTAGAATTCTCCTCCATTGCAATTTGTCTGAGATTTCTCTCATGATTAAACTAGGAACAACAACAATGGGTGTATGAAAGGAAGACTACAGAGGTAAAGTGTGATTTCCATCACATCATATTAAGGGCACACACTATCAACATAATTTATCACTGTTCATGTTGACCTTGGTCACCTGACTGAGATATTGTTTGTCAGGTTTCCCAAATATAAAGTTACTCCCCTTAATCCCCCTTTCCATACTGTACTCTTTGGAAAATTCACGATGGCAGCCCACGCTTAAGGAGTGGGAGCTGTCCTCCCCCTCACTGAAGCAGAGTATGTTCATAAATTACTTGAAATTCTTCTGCATAGGATATCTGTCTCTTTTCCTCCATTTATTTATTTATTCAGTCATTTATTTACATCACTATGTACTCGTGGATTTATTTTGCAGCTCAATTTTTGCAGCTTTTGCTGTTGAAAGCTCTTTCTCTGTCCCTTTAACATGTCCCCACCCGTATGTTGTTGTTGCTGTTTTAACATTTCCTTATTTTTTGATGCTACAAGATGTGTCAGGCTCATTTTGTGTATTTCTTAACCCAGTCCTAGAGCTAGGAATTTCTCCAAGGATTCCTGGTTCCTTTCTTTGCATCTTTATGTACCACGAACAATTAAAAATAAAATAAAACAATGTGCCATTTCAATAGGATAAAAGCAATTCCAAATACCGAGGGGAAAATATAAAAAAAATAGAATCTAGACCTCTGTGCTGAAAGCTTCAGAACATTAATGAGAGAAATTAAACAGACAAATAGAGGAACAGAACATGTTCACAAATTGAAAATTCAATACTGTAAAGATGTCAAATTTCCCCAAATTGATCTGTAAATTCAATTTAATTCCAGTCAAAATCTCAGTAAATATGTTGTAGAAATTGTCAAGTTGATTTTAAAATTTATAGTGAAAGCAAAGATATTCAAGGCAAGCTTGAACAAGGCAAGCTAGAGTCACCAACACAGTATGGTATGGGCTTAAGAATAAACAAATAGACCAATGGAATAAAGAGTCTAGAAAGATAAGCACACATATATGGTCATTTTCCCCCAACATTTTAATATGAAAAATATCAGTCATATAGCAAAGGAATATCTGTGTATTAGATCCTATCATTATCATTTTATGATACTTGCTTATTGTATATTTATCTACCCTTTCAGCCCTCGTTATTTTTGGCTGAACTTCAAATTAAATTATAGACGTTACTACATTTCTCCCTAAATATTAATATTATCCATGTAGTTTGCATGCCACTAATTAGAATTCAGGAATTCTTTATATTTCTTTTACTTCAGATACAAATTTATATACATACAATGAAATGAACAATTCTTACATCTACAATGGCTGGCCCCATGTGTCTGTCAGTTTGTTGTATTGTGGAGGCTTGTGTGTTGCTGTGGTGCTGGAAGCTATGCTACTGGTATTTGAAATACCAACAGGTTAATCCATGGTGGATAGGTTTCAGCTGAGCTTCCAGGCTGACAGACTAGGAAGAAGGTTCTGCTGATCTACTTCTGACATAATTAGTCAGTGAAAACCTTATGAATAGCTGTGGAGCATCGTCTGATATAGTGCTGAAAGATGAGCCCCTCAGTTTGGAAGGCACTTGAAAATATGAACGAGGAAGAGCTGCCTCCTCAAAGTAGAGTCAACCTTAATGGCATGGACAGAGTGAAGCTTTCAGAACCTTCACTTGCTTATGTGGCACGACTCAAAATTAGAAGAAACAACTGCAAAATCCGTTAATTATAGAAACATTGAATGTACAAAGCATGAATCTAGGAAAAGTGGAAATCGTCAAAAATGAAATGGAACACATAATGATTGATATCCTAGGCATCAGTCAGCTGAAATGGACTAGTACTGGCCATTTTGAATCAGACAATCCTATGGTCTACTATGCTGGAAATGAAAAATTGAATGGGAATTGTGTTGCATTCATTGCAAAAAAGAACATTTCAAAATTTACCCTGAAGTACAACGTTGTCAGTGATAGGGCAATATTTACAAGCCTATAAGGAAGACCAGTTACTATGACTATTATTCAAATTTACACTCCAACCAGTAAAGATGAAGAAATCGAAGATTTCTACCAACTTCTGCAATCTGAAATTGATAAAATGTGCAATCAAGATACATTGATAATTACTGGTGATTGGAATGTGAAAGTTGGAAACAAAGAAGAGGGCACAGTGGTTTGAAAATATGGCCTTTGCAATGGAAATGATGACAGAGATCGCTTTATAGAATTTTGCAAGACCAATGACTTTTTCACTGCAAATACCTTTTTTCAACAACATAAACATTGACTATACACGTGGACCTCAACAGATGGAATACACAGGAATCAAATCAAATACTTCTTTGGGAAGAGATGATGGAAAACTCAATATCATCAGTCAGAACCAGGCCAGGGGCCAACTGCACAACAGACCATCAATTGCTCATATGCAAGTTCAAGTCAAAACTGAATAGACTTAGAACAAGCCCATAAGAGCCAAAGTACAACCTTGAGTATATTCCAGTTGCATTTAGAGACTGTCTTACAAATAGATTGGATGAGTTGAACCCTAAAGGCCGAAGACCAGATGAGTCATGGAATGGCATCAAGGACATCATACACGAAGACAGCAAGAGGTCATTAAATAGACAGGAAAGAAAGAAAAGACCAAAATGGGTGTCATAAGAGACTCTGAAGGTTGCTCCTGAATGTAAAGTAGTTAAAGCAAAAGGAAGAAATAATGAAGTAAGAGAGATGAACAGAAGATTTCAAAGGGTGGCTTGAGAAGACAAAGTAATACGTTATGATGAAATGTGCAAAGACCTGGAGCTGGAAAACCAAAAGGGAAGAAAGAACATTTGGCATTTCTCAAACTGAAACAACTGAAGAAAAAGTTCCAGCCTCGAGTTGCAATATCAAAGGATTATACAGTGAAAGTATTGAACGACACAGGAAGCATGAAAAGAAGATGGAAGTAATACATAGAGTAACTGTACCAAAAAGAATTGGTTGATGTTCAACCATTTCAGGAGGTAGCATATAATTAAGAACCAATGGTACCAAAGGAAGAAGTCAAAGCTGCACTGAAGGCATTGGCAGAAAACAAGATTCCAGGAATTAATGGAATACCAATTGACATGTTTCAGGAAATGGCTGCAGCCCCTGAAGTGCTCACTTGTCTATGCCAAGAAATTTGGAAGACAGCTATCTGGCCTACTGATTGGAAGAGATTCATATTCGTGCCGTTCCAAAGAAAGGTGATTCAACAGAATGAAGAAATTACCGAACAACACCATTAATATCACAGGAAAGTAAAATTTTGCTGAAGATCATTCCAAAGCTGTTGTAGCTGTCCACAGTGAACTGCCAGAAGTTCTGGGGGATTCAGAAGAGGACGTGCAATGAGGGATATCATTGCTGAGGTCAATGGATCTTGGTTGAAAGCAGAGAATACCAGAAAGATATTTACCTATGTTTTATTGACTGTGTAAAGGCATTTGACTGTGTGAATCATAACAAATTACGAACAACATTGTGAAAAATAGAAATTCCAGGACACTTAATTGTGCTCATGAGGAACCTGTACAGAGATCAAGAGACAGATCTTCCAGAAGAGCAAGGAGATACTGACGTGGTTTAAAATCAGGAAAGGTGTGCCTCAGGGTTGGATCCTTTCACCATAGTTATTCGATTTGTATGCTGAACAAATAACCCTAGATCCTGGACCATATGAAGAAGAATGTGGCATCAGGATTGGAGGAAGCCTCATTAATAACCTGTGATATGCAGATGCCACAACCTTGCTTGTGGAAAGTGAAGAGGACTTGTTTTTTAATTCTAGTGTTTACCTTATATAATTTACTCATATTTCTGTCTATATATATTTATATGCCTATTTTTCTTATTAAATTGCAAGGACTTTTATTTGTATTGATTATAAATCTTATTCTCCAACACAACTTTTCAAAAAATGTATGTATTTCTATTTACTAAGCTTAACTTAGATTAAATTCTTTATTTTTATAAATGCTGGAAATTAAATCTTAGACAATTTATGGCTTTCCTCCACTCTCTCCCCGGACATGAAAAACAAGCTTTATTCAAGACCAGAGGTTGCAAGTTATTAGCCAAAATGCAAGATTTGATGAACCATTCTGCTGTTATTTGACACGTATGAGATTTAAAAGAATTTGGAGCCAACATTTAAAGCTTAGAAGATTCCTTATTAAAAAAAAAAATTAAATTTGTAGTTCCTGTTGCAAAGTCAGAATATCCGGACATACTGGCCTGCATTCCTGCATGGAAACGTTTACCTGGAGCTGAGGTGCAGCTGCCTTTCCAGAGGGTCTATGTGTGCTTTCTAGTTTGACAGGATCCTGCCATGATTATTAAAGAATTATGGGATATATGTGTGTGTGCAAGAGTGTGTGTGCATACTCTAAATTACCATGTATTTACATATAAACTTGTCTATGAATATGTAAATGTTTACATGTTTGTGTGTGCTCACAGAAAGAATTTGTTAGGATATAAATCACAAGAAACTATTATTAGTATACACTACTCTGCTGTTGTATAATATACCTGCAGGCTTCATTCATTTTATTAACTACCTGGTCCCTGTGGCCATTTGGCTTTTTAATCTCTTTACTAGACACTATGGAAAATATGTTAATGATAAATAGCATCTTTAAAAATTGATAACCTGAAATTTGATCATCTGGGGAGTGTTGACACAAGATATTCTCATATCAAACATATATTGTCTAGAGGATATTAGTTGGACTCTTTTAATTGGAGTCCCTGGGTGGTGCAAAAGGCTAACATGCTCACCTGCTACTCTGACACTCATGGGCTTGTCATGAGTCATAACTGACTCAAAAGCAATTCGTTAGTCTATAATTGGCTACTTTATTTTGTCCATTTTGTCACTACACCTTACTAAATGTTTATCTGAATAGAAGCTTCTACTCATACTCTTAGCCCATTCTGTGCCTCCCATGAGCTCAGTTTTATACTGAGCTCTGTTCTATCCCATATACAAACTTTTGTGAAATGATGTAGGATATGCTTGCAATCAGGGCCTGGAAGGTGCAAATGGTTAATTAAGCACTGGGCTACTAATTGAAAAGTTTGCAGTTCAAATCCAGCCAGAGGTGGTTTGGAAGGCAGGCCTGGCGATTTGTTTCTGAAAGGTCGCAGCTTTGAAAACCGTGTGGAGCAGTTCTGCTCTACATGGGGTCGCCATGAGTCAGAAATGACACTACTGCAACTAACAAAAAACATATTTAATCTATATCAGTATTTTTTTTGGTAAATGAAAGCAATCTGAAGGTCAGAGTTTTTTCTTCGGGGTGTGTATTATTTATTCTGTAGAATAAATAATCTCTTATGGGCCACAGAAGTACAGAAGTCATAAAGTAACAGTGGCAAGTAAAGGCAAGGTAGGCATTGTATGATCAAACAGATTGGGGTTGGAGGGAAAAAATATATAATATAATATAAAACATATATATTATATTATACTATATTAAAAAAAAAACAAACCATTGTCGTCAAGCCGATTCCCTCATGGCAACTCTATAGGACAGAGTAGAGCTGCCCCATATGGTTTCCAAGGAGCACCTGGTGGATTTGAACTGCTGACCTTTTGGTCAGCTGTTGTAGCTCTTAACCGCTACACCACCAGGGTTTCTCTCTATGTCAGTATACATATATGTATATATTTTTATATAACTTATGAGAAATCTTAGCAGCTGGGAAAGCAGAATGAATCATCCCTCTTCCCCTCTGAGTTGTAATCTGTTGAGAAATAGGCCTAAAGAGCTAGACATACAAATGGGATGACAATTATGAAAAACCTAATTGAAACTGCATAGGAATCCCATTAATTCTCTTTTTTTTGACACTCAATTTTTTTTTTATTGTGGTGCAATACATGCAACAAAAAAAATTTGCCATTTTAACCATTTTAAGAGTATATTTCAGAAGCATTAATTGCATTTACAATGTTGTGTAACTATCACTACTGTTTCAAAAAATTTTCCATCATCATTGACACTTTTTAATGGTCCCTTTTTTATTCACCTATCTTTTCTTGTGTTCCACATTCCCCTATAACTGACATTAGCAATGTGATGTATGTATATATATATATCCATACTTTTCTTCATGCTTATATATAGGTCACCTATGGATAAAACACATAGGGTTTTTTTTTTTTTTCACTTTTAGAAATTGAACTAATCAAGTTTTCTATTTCTTTTTGAGTCATTTTTATACTTTATATTTTGTTAAGAAACATTTGTTTTCTTGTGGTTTTTAAATTTGGTGACATGGAGTTGTATATAATGTTCAACTGTAATTTATTTAATCTCTTTGATATCACCTTTCTTATTTCTCTCTCTTTTTTTAATACTATATGTGTTTTTTGGAGAAAATTTACATAGCAAATTAAGTTCTCATTTAACAATTTCCATCCATATTATTCAGTGACATTGGTTAGACTTTTCACAGTGTGTCAGCATTCTCATTATTTCCATTCCGGTTGTTCTGTTTCTGTTAATCTAGCTTCCCTGTCCTCCCTTACCTTCTCATCTTTGGCCCAGGGTAAATGTTTAGCTTTAAGTCTCATATAGATGACTGTTTAGAGGAACACAGTACTTGTGGGTGATATTATTTATTTTATGAATCACTCTGTCTTTTGGCTGATAGCTGGCCACTGGGGAATCCTGTTAATTCTTAATGCTAGGACACTGAATTACTTAGGTGGAAGTGGTTATGAAGTTTTGGCCAATTTCATCCACAATTAATTTTAGTAATGGTATTATAATACTTTGTCTTCTATAGCCACCCTTTGAAATCTTCTGTTCAGGTCTTTTCCGTTATCATTTCTTCCATTCACTTTAGCTACTCAACATTCAAGAGCAAGGTCTCAGAGTTTCTTATAACATCCATTATGCTCTTTTCTTTCTTTTCTGTCTTTTTAATGACCTTTTGCTTTCCTCATGTTTGTCTTTGATGTCATCCCACAACTTGTCTGGTCTTCAGTCATTGGTATCCAATGTGTTAAATCTATTCTTGAGATGGTTTCTAAATCAGGTGGGATATATTCAAGTTTGTATTTTCACTCTTTGTGGGCTTATTTTAATTTTCTTCAGTTTCAACTAAAACTTGCATATGAGCAATTGATGGTCTATTCCACAGCCGGCCCCTGGCCTTGTTCTGACAGATGATATTGAGCTTTTCTATTGTCTCTTTCCACAGATGTTAATGATTTGATTCCTGTATATTCCATCCAGTGAGGTCCACATGTAAAATCACAGTTTACTGGTTGAATAAGACAAATATTATAATGAAATGTGCAAAGACGTGGGGAAGAAAACTGAAAGGGAAGAACATGGTCAGCATTTCTCAAGCTGAAAGAACTGAAGAAAAAATTTAAGCCTCGAGTTGCAATTTTGAAGGATTCTGTGAGCAAAATATTAAACGACTCGGGAAGCATCAAAAGAAAACGAAAAGGGACGGAGCCAAGGTGGCGGAATAGACAGACACTTCTGGCGAGGCCTCTTTACAATAAAGACCCAAAAACACAAGTGAAACCAGTATATTTGTGACAAGCTGGGAGCCCTGAGCATCAAAGGCAAGCTTAGATAGCGAACTGAGGGGCAGGAGAAGGAAGAGACCATTCAGAAGCGGAGAGGAGTTATAGGGCCTGAATCCCGGAGTGGTGGCAGCGGTGGCGGTGGGCTGGTACTAGCGTTAGGCTGCAGTTTCCTCAGGGAGAAGCAGCTAGCTACACAGTCTACTCACACCTCTGGAACCTGAGGAGAATGGCACGCTAGGCAAAAGCTAAGTACTTGCATATATTTTACCACATCCCCCCCACCCCTAAGCTGGCCTCAGAGGCTGAATTCCTGGGCCCAAGCCAGACCCTGGTGAGCACCTAGAGCCATCCTCCCGGCCCTGGGGAAGGAAAAAATTTGCAACTGGGGGAAAAGATAATTTGCTAGCTCCATTAACTGGGGGAGCTCAGGAAAGAAGCAGCTCCTGTCCAGGCATAAATCATCCATGGACCTTGAGCACCTTTCCCTTATGCATGGACCTGTGTGGGCCTATTTCGGGAGAATAGGCTCTTGTTGGCAAACTCCAATCATTTCAGCTGTGTGGTGGAGAGGTGGGTGTTTGACATTTGACATTGCTTTGCCTATTAAACAAGGTCCTCACTTACACACAGCAGGGGCCAAAGAACTGGAAGGTCTACTCAGGTCACCCAGCCACCTGCAACTGGGGTCCAAAGGTAACTGGTACCTCCTAGTCCTCACAAGCAAAAATTTTGGGTGCCCAGGGTCCCTCTGTAGAGCCCACCCACCAGTATGCTGTAGGGAAAGGAGACGCATTTTCTTCAGAGACACTTGGGGGGTCAGTTCTTAGCCCCCTGCATTGTTCAGAGCATGACCCCCTGCTGCAATCAGATACCAGTATATACGCCAATCACCCCTGCCCCTCTAAGACTGTAGGACAGATGTACCACACACTTGCGGATCAGCTACCTGGAAACCTGACCTGAATTCATACAAGAAAACTGAGTGGACTCCTAGACTGATATAGCTGATAACAGCTCTAGCCAGCTGAGGACAGGACACCAGAGCTCCAAAGGAGAAAATAATCAAGCTAGCTCACTCAAGCAACCCATAGGGGTATACCAAAACAAAACAAAGCAAGCAGCTACAGCACAGTAAGCAAGCATAAACTAACACAATAACTTACAGATGGCTCAGAGACAACAGTCAATATCAAGTCACATAAAGAAACAGGCCATGATCACCTCAACAGGCTCTCAAAACAAAGAATCCAGGGATCTTCTAGATGAAAGTGCATTCCTGGAATTACCAGATGCAGGATACAAAAGTTTAATATACAGAACCCTTCAAGACATCAGGAAGGAAATGAGGGAATATGCAGAACAAGCCAAGGAACACATAGATAAAGCAATTGAAGAAATTAGAAAGATTATTCAGGAACATAATGAAAAGTTTAATAAGCTGGAAAAATCCATAGACAGACAGCAATCAGAAATACAGAAGATTGTCAATAAAATCACAGACTTAGACAGCTCAATAGAAAGTCAGAGGAACAGAATTGAGCAAGCAGAAGCTAGAATTTCTGAACTCAAAGATAAATCACTTGGCACTAATATATTTGAAAAAAAATCAGATAAAAGAATTTTAAAAAATGAAGAAAACTTAAGAATCATGTGGGATTCTATCAAGAGAAATAACCTAAGAGTGATTGGAGTACGAGAACAGGGAGGGATAACAGAAAATACAGAGAAAATTGTTGAAGATTTGTTGGCAGAAAACTTCCCTGATATTGTGAAAGATGAGAAGATATCCATCCAAGATGCTCATCGAACTTCACATAAGGTAGATGCTAAAAGAAAGTCACGAAGACATATTATAATCAAGCTTGCCAAAACCAAAGATAAAGAGACAGTTATAAGAGCAGCGAGGGATAAAGGAAAAGTCACCTACGAAGGAGAGCCGATAAGAATAAGCTTGGACTACTCGGCAGAAACCATGCAGGCAAGAAGGCAAGAAGGCAATGGGATGACATATTGAAGAAATTGAAGGAAAAAAACTGCCTGCCAAGAATCATATATCCAGCAAAACTGTCTCTTAAACATGAAGGTGAAATTAAGACATTTCCAGATAAACACAAGTTTAGGGAATTTGTAAAAACCGAACCAAAACTACAAGAAATACTAAAGGGAGTCTTTGGATAGAAAATCAATAACATCAGGTATCAACCCAAGACTAGAACACTGGGCAGAGCAACCAGAAGTCAACCCAAACAGGGAAATCCAAAAACACAACGCAAGATTATTAAAAAAAACAAGGCGAAAACAGGGTAACAGCAAAGTTATTACATAAAAGAAGACAACATTAAAATAATAAAGACGGACTAAGAAATGTAATCATACACCTTCCATATGGAGAGGAAGATATGGCGATACAAAGAAATAAAAGTTAGTTTTAAATTTAGAAAAATAGGGGTAAATAATAAGGTAACCACAAAGGAGACAAACTATCCTACTCATCAAAATAAAATACAAGGGAAAAATACAGACTCAGCAGAAACTAAATCAACAACAACAAATATGAGGAAAGGACAATATATAAAGAAAATCTACTCAGCTAATAAAATCAAGTGGGAAAAAGAAACTTTCAACAACACACAAAAAAAGACATCAAAATGATAGCACTAAATTCATACCTATCCATAATTTACCCTGAATGTCAATGGACTAAACGCACCAATAAAGACACACAGAGTGGCAGAATGGATTAAAAAACAAGATCCGTCTATATGCTGTCTACAAGAGACACACTTTAGACTTAAAGACATGAACAAACTAAAACTCAAAGGATGGAAAAAATATATCAAGCAAACAACAATCAAGAAAGAGCAGAAGTGGCAATATTAATTTCTGACAAAATAGACTTTAAAGTTAAATCCATCATAAAGCATAAGGGAGGACAGTATATACTGATTAAAGGGACAATACACCAAGAAGATATAATCATATTAAATATTTATGCACCCAGTGACAGGGCTGCAAGATAAATAAAACAAACTCTATCAGCATTGAAAAGTGAGAAAGACAGCTCCACAATAATAGTAGAAGGCTTTAACACCACTTTCAGTGAAGGACAGGACATCCAGAAAGAAGCTCAATAGAGACACGGAAGATCTAAATGCCACAATCAACCAATTTGACCTCGTAGACATATACAGAACACTCTACCCAACAGCAACCAAGTATACTTTCTTTTCTAGTGCACAAGGAACATTCTCTAGAATAGACCACATATTAGGGCATAAAGCAAGCCTTAGCAGAATCCAAAACATTGAAATATTATAAAGCATCTTCTCTGACCATAAGGCCATAAAAGGGGAAATCGATAACAGAAAAGCAGGGAAAAGAAATCAAACACTTGGAAACTGAACAATACCCTGCTTAAAAAAGACTGGATTATAGAAGACATTAAGGATGGAATAAAGAAATTCATAGAATCCAATGAGAATGAAAACACTTCCTATCAGAACCTTTGGGACACAGCAAAAGCAGTGCTCAGAGGCCAATTGGTATCAATAAATGCACACATCCAAAAAGAAGATAGGGCCAAAATCAAAGAATTATCCCTACAACTTGAACAAATAGAAAGAGAGCAACAAAAGAGACCCACAGGCACTGGAAGAAAACAAATAATAAAAATTAGAGCTGAACTAAATGCAATAGAAAACAGAAAAATGATCGAAAGAATTAACAAGACCAAAAGCTGGCTTTTTGAAAAAATCAAGAAAATGGATAAACCACTGGCCAAACTGACAAAAGAAAAACAGGAGAGGAAACAAATAACCTGAATAAGAAATAAGAGGGGTGATATTACAACGGACCCAACTGAAATTAAAAAGAATCATATCAGATTGCTATGAAAAACTATACTGAAATTTGAAAACCTAGAAGAAATGGATGAATTTCTAGAAACACACTACCTACCTAAACTAACATAAACAGAGGTAGAACAACTAAATAGACCCACAACAAAAGAAGAGATTGAAAAGGTAATCAAAAAACTCCCAACAAAAAAAAGCCCTGGCCCTGACGGCTTCACTGCAGAGTTCTACGAAACTTTCAGAGAAGAGTTAACACCACTACTATTTAAGGTATTTCAGAGCATAGAGAAAGGACAGAATACTACCAAACTCATTCTATGAAGCTACCATATCCCTGATACCAAAATCAGGTAAAGGCAAAACAAGAAAAGAAAATTATAGATCTATATCCCTCATGAATGTAGATGCAAAAATCCTCAACAAAACTCTAGCCAATAGAATTCAACCACGTATCAAAAAAATAATTCACCATGACTAAGTGGGATTCATGCTGGGTATGCAGGGATGGTTCAACATTAGAAAAACAATTAATGTAATCCATCACATAAATAAAACAAAAGACAAGAATCAAATGATTTTATCAATTGATGCAGAAAAGGCATTTGACAAAGTTCAACACCAATTCTTGATAAAAACTCTCAGCAAAATTAAGAATAGAAGGAAAATCCCTCAACATAATAAAGGGCATTTATACAAAGCCAATAGCCAACATCATCCTAAATGGAGAGAGCCTGAAAACATTCCCAATGAGATCGGGAACCAGACAAGGATGCCCTTTATCACCACTCTTATTCGTCATTGTGCTGGAGGTCCTAGCCAGAGCAATTAGGCTAGACAAAGAAATAAAGGGCATCCATATTAGCAAGGAAGAAGTAAAATTATCTCTATTTGCAGACGACATGATCTTATACACAGAAAACCCTAAGGAATCCTCCAGAAAACTACTGAAACTAATAGAAGAGTTCAGCAGAGTATCGGGATACCAGATAAACATACAAAAATCAGTTGGATTCCTCTACACCAACAAAAAGAACATCGAAGAGGAAATCACCAAATCAATGCCATTTACAGTAGCCCCCAAGAAGATAAAATACTTAGGAATAAATCATATCAGAGATGTAAAAGACTTAACAACGAAAACTACAGTACACTTCTGCAAGAAACCAAAAGAGACTTACATAAGTGGAAGAACATACCTTGCTCGTGGATAGGAAGACTTAACATTATAGAAATGTCTATTCTACCGAAAGGGATCTATACATTTAATGCAATTCTAATCCAAATCCCAAGGACATTCTTTAATGAGGTGGAGAAACAAATCATCAATTTCATATGGAAGGGATAGAGGCCCCGGCTAAATAAGGCATTACTGAAAAAGAAGAACAAAGTGGGAGGCCTTATTTTACCTGATTTTAGAACCTATTATACCGCCACAGTAGTCAAAACAGCCTGGTACTGGTACAACAACAGATACACGGACCAATGGAACAGAACTGAGAATCTAGACATAAATCCACCCACATATGAGCAGTTGGTATTTGACAAAGGCCCCAAAACTGTTAATTGGGGAAAAGACAGTCTTTTAAACAAATGATGCTGGCATAACTGGATATTCATCTGCAAAAAAATGAAACAAGATCCGTACCTCACTCCATGCACAAAAACTAACTCAAAATGGATCAAAGACCTAAATATAAAATCTGAAGCAATAAAGATCATGGAAGAAAAAATAGGGACAACGTTAGGAGCCCTAATACATGGCATAAACAGTATACAAAACATTATAAAGAATGTAGAAGAAAAACTAGATAACTGGGAGCTCCTAAAAACCAAGCACCTATGCTCATCCAAAGCCTTCACCAAAAGAGTAAAAAAAGACTACCTACAGACTGGGAAAAAGGTTTTAGCTACGACATTTCCGACTAGCGCCTGATCTCTAAAATCTATATGATACTGCAAAAACTCAACTGCAAAAAGACAAATAGCCCAATTAAAAAATGGGCAAAAGATATGAATAGACATGTATTCACTAAAGAATACTTGCAGGTAGCTAACACATACATGAGGAAATGCTCACGATCATTATCCATTAGAGAAATGCAGATCAAAACTACAATGAGATTTCATCTCATTCCAACAAGGCTGGCATTAATCCAAAAAACACAAAATAATAAATGTTGGAGAGGCTGTGGAGAGATTGGAACATTTACACACTGCTGGTAGAAATGTGAAATGGTACAACCACTTCGGAAATCGATTTGGTGCTTCCTTAAAAAGCTAGAAATAGACCTACCATACGATCCAGCAATCCCACCCCTTGGAATATATCCTAGAGAAATAAGAGCCTTTACACGAACAGATATATGCACACCCATGTTTATTGCAGCACTGTTTACAATAGCAAAAAGATGGAAGCAACCAAGGTGCCCATCAATGGATGAATGGATAAATAAATTATGGTATATTCACACAACGGAATACTATGCATCGATAAACAACAGTGAAGAATCTGTGAAACATTTCATAACATGGAGGAACCTGGAAGGCATTACGCTGGGTGAAATTAGCCAATTGCAAGAGGACAAATATTGCATAAGACCACTATTATAAGAACTTGAGAAATAGTTTAAACTGAGAAGAAAACATTCTTTTGTGGTTATGAGAGGGGGGAGGGAGGGAGAGTGGGAGAGGGGCATTCACTAATTAGATAGTAGATAAGAACTACTTTAGGTGAAGGGAAAGACAGCACACAATACAGGGGAGGTCAGTACAATAGGACTAAACCAAAAGCAAAGAAGTTTCCTGAATAAACTGAATACTTTGAAGGCCAGCGTAGCAGGGGCAGGAGTCTGGGGACCATGGTTTCAGGGGACATCTAGGTCAATTGGCATAATAAAATCTATTAAGAAAGCATTCGGCACCCCACTTTGGTGAGTGGAGTCTGAGGTCTTAAATGGTAGCAAGTGGCCGTCTAAGATGCATCAATTGGTGTCAACCCACCTGGAGCAAAGGAGAATGAAGAACACCGAAGACACAAGGTAATTATGAACCCATGAGGCAGAAAGGGCCACATAAATCAGAGACTACAGCCTGAGACCAGAAGAACTAGATAGTTCCCAGCTACAGCCAATGACTGGGAACACAAGAGAGAATCCCTGATGGAGCAGGAGAGCAGTGGAAAGCAGACAAATTCTTTAAAAAAGACCAGACTTAATATTCTGGTTGAGACTAGAAGGACCCTGGAGGTCATGGTTCCCAGGCCTTCTTTTAGCCCAAGACTGGAACCTTTCCCAAAGCCAACTCTTCAGACAGGGATTGGACTGGTGTATAAGATAGAAAATGATACTGGTGAGGAGAGAGCTTCTTGGCTCAAGTAGACACATGAGACTATATGGGCAGCTCCTGTCTGCAGGGGAGATGAGAAGGTAGAGGGGGACAGTAGCTGGCTGAATGGACATGGGGGAATACAGAGCGGAGAGAAGGAGTGTGCTGTCTTATTAGAGGGAGAGCACATAGGACTACATAGTAAGGTGTATATAAATTTTTGTATGAGAGACTGAGTTGATTTGTAAACTTTTACTTCAATTGCAAAAAAAAAAAAAAAAGAGAGAGAGAAACAAGTCCCCAGGAGTTGACAGAACACCTATTGAGATGTTTCATCAAATGGATGCAGTGCTGGAAGTGCTCACTGGCCTATGCCAAGAAATATGGAAAACAGCTACCTGGCCAACTGACTGGAATAGATCCGTATTTGTGCCTTTCCTAAGAAAAGTGATTCAACAGAATGCAGAAATTATCAAATGATGTTATAAATATCACACACAAGTTATATTTTGCTGAAAATAAGTCAAATGCAGTTGCAGCAATACATTGACAGTGTGCTGCCAGAAGTTCAAGCCAGATTCAGAAGAGTGGAACAAGGGATACCATTAATGATGTCAGATAGATCTTGGCTGAAAACAGAGACTACCAGAAAGATGTTTTCCTATGTTTTATTGACCATACAAAGGCCTTTGATTGTGTGGATCATAACAAATTATGGATAACATTGTGAAGAATGTGAATTCCAGAACACTTAATTGTGTAAATGAGAAACTTGTGCATAGACCAAGAGGCAGTTGTTTGAACAGAACAAGGGGTGTGCATCAGGGTTGTATCTTTTCACCGTACTTATTCAATGTGTATGCTGAGCAAATAGTCCTAGAAGCTGGACTACATGAAGAAGAACACAGCATCAGGTTTGGAGACTCATTCACAACCTTCAATATCAAGATGATACAACACTCCTTGTGGAAAATGAAAAGGACTTGAAGCACTTCTGTATGAAGATCAAAGACTACAGCCTTCGGTATGGATTACATCTCAACATAAAGGAAACAAAAATTGTCACAACTGGGCCAATAAGGAATATCATGATAAATGAAGAAAGCATCAAAGTTGTCAAAGATTTCATTTTACTTGGATCCCCAATCAACACCCATGGACGCAGCAGTCAAGAAATCAAAGGATGTATTGCATTTGGCAAATTTGCTGCAAAGGACCTCTTTAAAGTGTGGACAAACAAAGATGTTACTTTGGGGACTAAGGTACACTTGTCTCAAGTCATGATATTTTCAATCACCACACATGCATAAGAAAGCTGGACTATGGATAAGGAAGACTGAAGAATTGATGCCTTTGAATTATGGTATTGGCAAACAATATTGAATATACCATGGACTGCCAGAAGAATGAACAAATCCATCTTGGAAGAAGTACAGCCAGAGCGTTCCTTGGAAGTGAGGATGGTGAGACTTTGCCTCTCGTACTTTGGACATGTTGTCAGGAGGGACAAGTCCCTGGAGAAGGACATCATACTTAGTAAGGTAGATGGTCAGCAAAAAAGAGGAAGACCCTTGATGAGGTGGATTGACAGAGTGGCTCTAACAATGGGCTCAAACATTGTAACGATTGTGAGGATGGCAGCAGGACTACGCAGTGTTATTCTTCTGTTGTCTATAGGGTCACAATTAGTTGGAACTGACTAGATTGCACTAACAACAACAACATTATAATTATTACGAAAATCCTGTTTCTGTGGACCCAAGGCTAGATAAAAGAGGAAAGAAATACTTGTCAAATGTGGAGCACCTGTCTTTTTCTCTTCCTTTGGTGGACCGATAAAATCTATTTAACATTCTTGGACTGTTTCGTCTCTTTTGATTTTCTACCACCTCTTTTCTTGGTGTGGACTCACTGTGTGGTATGTTGGAGGCTTTTTTTTTTCCAGAGGGAAAAGCCAGTGTGGCTCAGGCTTATAAAGGGTTTGTAACAATATATGTTTACAAATTGCTTATTTTGAGACGGACAGGTGAAAGGCACTATATAAGTGCCAAGTGTTATTATCTGTCTAAATCTAGCTGAGTGTGCAAATCTTTTTAATGCCCATTTTAATGACACTGTTGTTCCATATGGTAGACTTTGGATGCATAAAAATATCCAGAGTTAGTACATTCCCTGGAGAGAAACAGATTGTCCAGGTGTGCTGTATTTTAAACTCTGGGTGGAACTGAGAGAGAGCTTTTCAAAATTTAGACTGAAACAGCAGTTTAAACCAAGGTATCTTCTCTTTTTCCTTTCAGAAAATACAAGTCCCTCTCATTAATGAACCAAAACCATGGATTATCTACACTTCCACGATTGTGCACACCTTGATGACTCAGAATTGTCTTTAGCACTGTCTTACCCTGAGCCCCATATCCAATCAATGGCCGAGTTCTTTCAGTTTTGCTACTAAGATACCCTTTTTCTTTCCAGTTGACACTACCTTCATTTAAACTGTTTTACTTCTTGTCTAATTCACTAAAAAAGAAAAAAAAAAAAACTGAAAATCTAAACCTGTTGCCGCTGAGTCAATTCCAACTCATAGCCACCCTATAGGACAGACTGGAACTGCCCCGCAGGGTTTCCAAGGAGCACCTGGTGGATTCGAACTGGCAACCTTTTGATTAGCAGCCAAACTCTTAACCACTACACCAACAGAAGCCTCCCAATAGGCCTCCTTTCTTCCTTTAGTCAGTTCCCTTTCAATTCTGATTTATCTTCCTAGATTGCTCTTCTGATTATGACAATCTCTTGATCCAGATACTGGAATGATGTCAAAATTCCTCGGCATGGTTCTCAAGGCTTTTCACAATCTCCTTTATCCAACTTTTCACACTTACCTAGAAGACTTCATCCTATAACCTCTACTCATCTGGCATGAGACCATGTCTGAGTTTCCAAAGACATCTATCTTGAACTTCCTTGCCTCTATTTCCACAGTCTTTCAGCTTCTGGCTTGAATGCATTTCTCATCTTTACTTGATGCTCCCAGAGCTAACTCAAAGATTACCCACTCTCATGAAGACTAATCTTCATTCTTTCCAAGCCTACCCAGTATAAAAGTAAAGTCCTCTTTTTCTGGGTGTACATAACACAGTGTTTGATCCTGCCATAAATCATCCAATTCTGAAAGAAGCGACCTGTTTGTTATTCTTTTACCTTACTCATACCACTACTGCCCCAGGCCCATGCCAACTCTACTGCTGAGTACTTATCACAGACTCAGTATAGTTCATTGAAAAACACTATAAAAACCTATTAAGTACCTCGTAAATCTACAAGGTGCTATTAGAGTTATTCTTTATAATAGTGTTTAAAATGGTCATGCATTTAAAAAAAATCAATAAATTTTGGGAAGGTAAGTGAGAATCTGATTTAGTTTTCTTTAGGAAAAGAAAAAATAAAGGTGGAAGTAAATAAAACCTATCACTAAAGAGCTAAAACCAATCCTTTCAGATAGAGAGATATAGATACAAAGATTTAAGTATGCACTTAAAAAAAAAAAAAAAACCTAAAAAAGACATTTAGAAGTAAGGACAGTATATAGAACTCTAAGGCACAGGTTTCATACCTGAAAATGAGAATGCACTTAAAAGGAATATTGACAGGAGGGAGAGGAAGTGCAGAGGAATTGGTATGTCCATCAGATATTAAATAATAATAATTAGAGACCCATTCATGATTATATAAAAGTAACCAAAGGAATGTGAAAAGAAATGATGATGTAATAATTAAGAATGAAATAAATATAGTTTAAGGCTTTGTGATAAAGCTTTGTTGGGGGCTAATTCAAAAATAGCCTAAAAAAACTGACAAAGAGAAAATTGGACAGATTTTGAAGGGAAAAACATAAACAAGTAAAAATAAGGTAAAAAAATATAAATAAGTGAGTTTTACCTAAGATCTATTCAGAAACATGGAATTTAGGGGAAAAAATGATGAAAAGAGTGATTTTTAAAATTGGGATTAGGAGATCTTGGATGCAGAGGCTGAGTCCCAGAGTCGTGATGATGCTGGTGATGATGGTGACGGTGATGGTGACGACGAGGCAATGGTTGCTAAAATTTATTGAGCATTTACTACTGACCTATACCCTTAATTTGTGTGAAGTCATTTGATTCATACAACACCCCATTGAAGCTTATACTACCTTATTCCCATTTCACAGATGAGGACCCCGAGCCCAGAGAGTATACATCATATCATCCAGCTACTAGGTTGAGTCCGGAAATCAACTCAGGGAGTCTGATTCAAGAGCCCATGCTGTTGAATTCCTAGATGGATTCCTAGAACGGCTGCATTTATTGGCACAGGAAGTAAGTCTTTTCCAGAGGTTTCCAATATAACTTTGAAATAAAATAAGGGTCATGGGGCAAGGGAAATTGACAAAGGTGATGACACAAGCCCTATTAACTAGTTTGTAACAGAAAGGAAGGGGAGGATTCGTTAGTCCTGAGAGTTCCACCTGAACAATGCTGCCTTCAGTCCAAATTATTGCTGAATGAAGGGGAGGGACAGAGCGGTGAGGTGATCAAAGGCCTTTCGGAGGATGGATGTGAGATGGCTTCCACAGACTCTTCCTTGTCTCCAGAAGTCCACTGCACTGCATTTAATAATTGCTTCCCATTATTGCCTGGCTGTCCTTTCCAAATAAATCCACTTGATTGGGATGGATTTGGTGTGGGAATATCTGTTCCAGCCTATTAGCCAGCACCTTTCTTGAGATTTCGCTGTCCACATTTATTAAGGAGATCGGTGATAATTCAGGCTGGATTCTGCTTCTCCTCCCGGTGTAAGAATTACTATAATTAGTGCCCATCTTAGGCTCAAAAGTCAGCATTTTGTTTCCAGCTCATCCTGGTCTCTTCTTAGCAGTGGAGGTAGGAGGATCTTCGGCTGGGGTGTAAAACCAGAGCATCAAACATCAGGGCTCTTGCTGCATTTCAGGGAGTGAGAAATTTTAGGGGTAGCTTTTCTATTTTAAAATTTTAGGGGT